>NC_072426.2:63187121-63490151 GCF_028878055.3 Symphalangus syndactylus
GCTATCCTCCAACTGGATTGAATGTAGTCTTTAGGTAAGAAATAAAAATGCAAGCTTCCTGATGAAACACAATAGTGCCATGTAATCTCTATAACAATACCGCCAGATAGCAAAAGCAAACAAACAGAATAATTAATAATTTAACACAAAGATTAAAAGAGACTGTCACTAGGGTTCTACCCTAGGAAATGGTGCAAACTCTGTAACAAAGGCTCACATTCTTCATCTCTAGATAGTTTTCTTCCTAGTCGAAGGGATAAGATGCAAAATCAGAAAGAACAGATTTCTAAAAATAGTTTTTAAGTGAACATTACTCTTGTTATAATTTTTTTTGAAAGTTCCAATTGAGCCAAATTAATAAAAATTGGTATCCATATTAATTATTGATAACTGTAACCTAATCATATCAATTTTGTGTTATCATAAAGTATTTATCCTCTTATTTTAAAAGTCATGTACTAAGGTTCTAAATATTTTGACTGATTTATTTCATCATATGTACAGTTTTTAAAATGATACTTAATACCCACCAAATATCCAAAATCCAGGATGTTATGTAATTTAAAATAAATGACCACAAAATTTATTTATTTGGGAAATAATATTAATAAAACATCCCATCTGTAATAACTGTGTTTTTTGGTATGCATGTAAAACTAAAACAAAATACATTACCATCCATTTCAAAAACTAAATCATTTCAGTTTCACTCTGAAGTCTACATTTTTAAACCTTCAGTCTTGAGTAAAATAATGAAAATGAAAAACTTGATTTAAGAAAAAGTTAATAGTTTGGAACTGTTTCGTTTTTGTGCCCATATCTGAATTATTCCATGACTCTTTCATTCCATTATTTCTCATTAGCAATGAAAAGTAGAAGCATTATTTCTGCAACTATGTTTGTTTTAGAAATATTTGACAACAATGTGCTAAAACAAAACCTTATCCTAATGTCATTGGCATTAATAAAAGACCAACGGCTTTTAAAAATGGGATGCTGGACTACACTTCCCTATAATATGAATAATGTTTTTACCCCCTGAGAAAGTGACTTTTTCCTGGTCGAGTTTCAAGAGCATCAGCTTGAGTAATGTAGTGCAAATCCCCTCCCCCTCATTTGAAAAAAGATCTTAATATTCTACTTTATCTTCATTCTACCTTTGAGATTATTAAAAGATATAATTATATTGTCTTAAGATTTTTTTTCTTTTAAGGTTTCACTTTTCAGAAAGAAGGAATGATGAAATAATAAAATACACAATTTCAAAAGCAAACTGATGTTACTTCATCTGGTTAATGTGAAAGGATTTTTTCCCTAGCACATCAGAAAGTAATTTACTTAAAGGAGAGATAGTTATGATAAAACTCAATTTAAACAATGTGGTTTAAGATTTGATAAGATTTAGAAGACCTTGTTATTTAGATTAAACTCTGAATTTTCAGTTAAGTTAACCTTTCATATTATCACAGTATCTTACAAGAGCTGTAGGACAATGTCGTTTTAGAGCAGTCACTACAATTTTTTGAAACACTAGTTTTTAAATGTTAAAATGCCTAAATGTTAAAAACAAAAACCAGAAGCTGCTGAGTACTGTGACTTTTCTGTTTTTGACACCTCTTTTGTATTTCAAGTCATCTCTCACAGTGTCTCAGATTCTTGGGCTCTTCACCTGGCACTCCTACTGCTTCCATCATTATTTGGTGGACTATGCCCGAAATCTTTAGATTACCACACAAAAGCCTTACTGTTGGCCTTCCCGCTTAGACATCCTTCCTCTTCCAGGCTACCCACATCCCAACCAGATCGAGTCTTCCGAAAATACCGCTTTCCTCATGCCCCATACTCACTTTAGGAGCCATCAATTGACTTCTCATTTATGCTCAGAAAAAATGCAAGTCTGTGCTTGCATATCCCGACATCATGTAGGCGTGCAAGTAATGCCATTTGGCTACGTGCCTGTCTCTATCAGTCTAATGCTCCTACTTCTCACCACTCTGGCCAACTTCTCACATAGTTTAATAGGAGACAGCTTTATTCCTTCCCTGTGTCTTTGGCCACGCTCTTTCTCTTGTTGAAATGTTTCCCACTCCTTTCTTCCCAACTCATTCTTTAAGGTCCACCTTTTTCTGAAAGTTCCAACCAACATAATTATATGAATCCCTATGAATGCCTTCTGTAATTATAAACAATAATAATTATAGTCCCTATCACCATTTGTTAAAATCTCTTTATGCAAAAGACACTATACTAAGCATTTATACATTAAATTATATTTATATATTATGTAATTCTCATTAAAATTCTATGATGTATGAGTAATTTGACATTTCAAGAGTTTAACTAACTTTCCCCTTGTCATTGGATCAGAGGCAACAGAGCTGGGATTTGCAACCACAAGTGTCAGACTCTAAAACCATCTTTCTTTAAAAATACAAATATTGTGTTTAGCCATTTCTTTATATGTAACACAAAGCTATAAGTTCCTTGAGGGTAAAGATTTTTAAGATCTTCAACAAAAACCCTACTGATTTCTAAAAACTATGGGTAGTGTTATTCAAATATTTTAAACAACATATCTGAATCTCCTTTGTTGCTTCATCCTTTTTTTATATCATCTACTTACATCTATTGTTAGCGGTTAACTGGGCTACAATCAAATACATAAAGGAGCCAAAATTCTAAATAAAATTTATTACTATGACTTTGGCCTAGAAGAGTATAAAATAAGAAGAGAACAAGTAAACATTAAAGAGTTGGAATACAAACAAATATAACCCACTTCTTTGTAGTTATTAGAATTATACTGAGCAAACAGAAAAGTGAATGGATTTATATAGGTTTATGATAAAGGTTTCACTAAAGAGGAGAGTTTGAGTAGGGCATAGATATGTGCATTTAAGTGTTATGGAGGTTTTTTAAAAAGTTTATGTTTAGTTAAATACAGCATCATATTTAAATGTATTGCCAGATCAACGTATTGCAACATTAAGGTGTATTGCCAGATCAATAGGGATACAGATAATGACATACGTGACCATTTAGGTCATATTTAATCATCATGTGTGTGGTGTGCACCAGGCCCAGTGCTTGGTGCCAGGAGAACAACAAGGACAGAGACAGCCACAGAATGTACTTTCATACAACTACAATCAACTATTCAGCCTCCACAATCAACTGAAGCCCACCTTCTTTACAACGCTTTCTTTAGTAACCCCAGTTGGAAGTGATTTCTTCTCTCTCTGAAGTCTTCTAAAGTTGTCTTAAATCTTACATCACTTAGCACCGTGTTTAAAAGCACAGGCTTTGGAACAAGATTACCAGGTTTGATCCACGTTGTTGCACTTTCTAGCTCTGCGACTTTGGGCAGGTTACCTAATCTCTCTGCAACCCAGAAGGACAATAGTAGTACCCACTTCATATGGTTTTGTGAGGATTCAATAATTTCATACATATAAAGTATTCAGAACATTCCAGGCACTTGGTAAGAGCTTCATAACTATTAGCTCTTATCAATAGTACCACTTCCTGCCACTACCACCATCATCACCATTTGGCAACCGTCTTATCTATCTTTGGCCATTAGTTATTTTTACATGTGCTTAGGAAGGTACGTGGTCATTTTTCTCTCTTCATTCAGAGACTGACACTGTATCTTTTGCAATTATATTGTTCATCTATAGCCATTGTATACAGACACTTTATCCTATAATTAAATGCATGAAAAATTATGCCTCTCTTTTTCTCCTGTTCCTTAGAAGACAGTAGAAGGATCTCTTTTTTCTACCAGGAAAACTCCGATTTAATTCTCAAGAGACTATTTCTTTCCTATCAAAATGATAGTATGGTGCCCATTAACTCTGCAGACAGTTTTGCCAATAAACTCTAAAAGATCATACTGAAAGATGGACTCAATTTTAAGAAACAGGCAAAGAGGCAAAGAGCTTGATAAATACGATGCTACCAGTAAAAACTCAAAGAATATTCTCTATAAACATTAAGGCAAGATGTGAGAGAAAGGATCTTAGATAAATCATTTCAAATATAGAGTGAATTGCTTTGCTTTCAATCCCCTTGAAAGGAAAAACGATTATGCTTTTTAGCTGTCAGAACAAAACTCTAGGGTAATTCATAAGGCATTATATTAACACATATAAAACAAAATGAAAAACAGCTTCACAGTATGACCTTACACTTGAACAAAATCTGGAGCAAGTGTATTGTAGGCCAGATTAATACCCAGTTTACCAGGCAAATAAATTCCACAGTGAGTCACCCTGCAGCTTCTTTATTCTGACTATGAGGGAATCAAAGGTCTAGTTTTAAATAGAACATAGATATTTTAAAACAAAATAGAAGCAACTACTCAAAACAGAGTAACAACTTTCTCTTTATTAAGTTTAGTGGTTTTTTTTTTTTTAAGGCTTTAGAAAGTACATAAGTTAAGAAAGATTCACAAACTACAGAAGAGATTGAAATTGCACTTAATAGGAAGGATATAAAATAGCATAGTGCCGTTTATGTTACCTGTGTGTATTTTAAGTACAGTATATTGAACAATATCGTACACAAAAAGGAAGAGTATTTACTGCAGAGGAGACAGTCGGCTGAGTCTCTTCAAAAGCAGATATTTCAAAGTTTACTTTCACATGGGTTTTCACTTTTTGACCTGCTCTTGACCTGGGTAATTCTTGCAGACCAGTGAGTTTAACAAGGCCTGGGATCTATTAAAAGAGTGGTAGCCTGCCTTTTACTGAGTAGCACACTGATGGTTTAAAGTAAATGTTATGGTTTGTCACAGGAACCAATTTGGTTACCGTTTGTTCTTCCTGCCTCTGCCTGCTGATATTTTTGCAAGTGTTTTCCATTCTTTAAATTCTATAAAGAAATCTGCATGCTGTTATTTTAAACTTCAGCATCTCTTTTTTTAGCAATTCATATTTTAAAAGTGGGCAGTGCACTCAGAGTTCCCTTTGTGTCCTCCTTGGTAGAACTTGAACTCATGGTGCTTTAGCATGAAGCATGGTTATCTTTTGAGCACTACAGAGTTATTGTCCTCTCAGATTTGATGACTAGATTTTGAAATACTGTTAATACAGGCATTGGCCTGTGTTTGAAAGAAAAAGCAGTAAGAGATAGGCATTCATTACAAAGTAGAAAAAAATGTTTCAATGTTTCCATGTATATGTCATATCGTTAATGGACTACATGGGGGTAGGAGGGTTCTTCGTAAGTTTTTTGCTAGATCGCCCTCACAGTCTAATTAAACATAAAACTAATATTTTACTACTTTTTTTCTGATATCAATGAACTTAGGTTCAATTTGAGAAATAGAATTAATGAAATACCAAGCTTGGAGTAAAAAGGAAATATAAGCAAACAATTAGTTTGTTCATATTTGCCAAAGAACATAAGCTGGTTTTGACACGAATGTAGAGGGAGATTAAACCAAGCATTGGAGTGAGTGTTTCTTCCACTGTAAAGCATTGGGGACAAAGATTCTATGTATTGTGCAAATTCTCTGACTTATGTCTCTTTGACACTTTTTCATTTTCCTCAATGCAAAGACATACCAGCCCTATATACCAGTGCTTCCAAGTATTATTACCGGTAAGAATTGCCAATACTTCTAAACATTAACAATGCCTCTAAGTAGTATAAATCTCCAAGTTTATCATTACAAAATAGTCTCAGTGTTGTGATAACTACGTTAAAAAAAAAAAAAGGGGGTGGGAGGGAGGGAAGAAGAGAATTGAGTACTAGTTATATGTTACACTATTAATATCCATTAAACATCAAAATTACCAACACATACATACATATAGTTAATAATCACCATTTATTTTGTTCAAAGTAAAACATCTTATTCAAATAGTACTGAGGTTGCAAAAGTGTTTGCACCTGTACTAGATATCTAAATAATATCTAGTACTTAGTGATTGTAAGTGCTTTATATGTATTCTTTCAATTACTCCTCATATCACCACTTTATGGATTTTATAATTTTTAATTACAGAAGACTACCCTAAGGGTCAGAGAAATTAAATTTAAAAACTTAAGCAAGCTCACAGGGCTAGTTAAGTGATCAACCAGGATTCCAGCTGCTGTCTGTGTGACTACAAGGCCTGATGCACTTTCCCCCACACGCTACCGTCTGTGAAAGCAGCAATGAATGATAGAGAAGAGTGAAACAGAAAGTAGTTTAGAAATGCAAACAAAAACTAAAGCAGACACACCTTTTTCACACTTTGTGTAAATTATGCTGATCAGAGGTAATTGAAAAGATGTTTTTACTAAGAACATTTCTTACTGTTTTATAGAGTACAAATTTAAAATCTGTTCAAAGGGTATAATTTAATTAGCACTAATTAACTAGAAACGTGAACTGTTTTCTTTGTAGGATAAAGAAAAGCATGATATTTGGGGAAGATGTCTACAATGGGCTAGGTTCCAGGCTACCTTTTCTGATCGTGTGAAAAGGAATGACAGGGTCCCTGCATGGAAAATAATGTCACATAAAAATAAACGTAAAATGATGTGAGAGGTGATTTAAGGGAGATTTGAAGAAAAAAAAAAACAAAGTAAGAAACGTTCAACTTTCCTTAAAAAGTCAGGGAAGTCTATAAGGAAGAAGAGAGGCATCAAGGGGCGGTCGTGATGGATGAGTGAGTCTGGCAAGAGACAAAAAGAGATCAAGGGGCTGGCGGAGGAATTAGCACATGTAAAGAAAGGGAAGCAGGATATAGCAAGATACACCAGACTCTAGTGCAAGTCTCAAAAATCTCTGCACATCAGAAACACCGGGGGACTTTTTAAAAATTCTGATGCCCAAGCTTTAACCAGATAAAATAATTAGAATCTCTGAGGGTGGGAAAGTAGAAGAGAGAAATCTGTAGTGATGCTGAGGTACTTTTGGAGACAAAAGTAGAGCTAAAGTTTGACTTGAAGAAATGAACCAGGTGTCTCAAACATAGAAAGGAAACAAAATATTAACATGGCCAGATACAATAATTAGAAAAATTCATGAAGCATTTCATATTTTTTAAATGTAGATATACAGCATATGTAATATCTGTATGTTTATTTTGCAATTAAAAAAGAAAAAACTAAATTGTCTTTTTTATTAGCTGCCACTTACAAATGTGATTCAGTATCACCTTTTTCTCCCTTACTTTATTAAATTTTTACCATGCCAATTTCTCCCTGTAGGAGCAAATGCAATTTGTACAAAAACCATTAAAACAATTATGTCTCAAGGCATCCTCCCAAAGAATTTCCTGGATGATTGTACGGTTGTATCCAAAAATCCATCAATGACCATGGAAAGTAGACTGACTTTACTTTTGTAACAATGCCATGAATATATGCTAACTAGATCCGAAGTATCTACGTACGTCTAAACTCAGGGCCAGGTTTACCTGAATTAAGTTATGATAAACTATATCTGCTAGAAACAAACAATTGAAATGATTCTAAGCATTTTATCTTATGTATTACAAGACATTGTAATCAGAGAACTAAGAAATGAAAAAAAAAAAGATCAGAAAGAAGAATGAGTGCTAATAATTCTATGCTTCTAGCGGCACTGAAATGACAAGATAAACAGTTTGTTTTTTTTTTGTTTTTGTTTTTTTTTTTGAGACAGGGTCTTGCTCTGTCGTTCAGGCTGGAGTGCAGTGGTGCAGTCATGGCTCACTGTAGCCTTGACCTCTTGAGCTCAAGCAAGCCTTCCACCTCAGCCTCCCAAGTAGCTAGAATTACAGACGTGTACCACAAGGCCCAGCTAATTTTTTTTTTTTTTTTCTAGTAGAGGAAAGGTCTCACTATGTCTCCCAAGCTGGTCTCAAACTCCTGAGCTCATGCTATCTTCCTACCTCAACCTCCCAAAGGGCTGGGATTAAAGTGTGAGCCACTGTGCCCAGCTGACAAGATAAATAATCCTTTTCTTTTCTTTTTTTTTTTTTTTGAGACGGTATCTGGCTCTGTCACCCAGGCTGGAGTGCAGTGGTGCGATCTCGGCTCACTGCAAGCTCCACCTCCCAGGTTCTCCTGCCTCAGCCTCCCAAGTAGCTGGGACTACAAGAGCCCGCCACTGCGCCCGGCTAATATATATTTTTTGTGTGTGTGTTTTTAGTAGAGATGGGGTTTCACCATGTTAGCCAGGATGGTCTAGATCTCCTGACCTCATGATCTGCCCGCCTTGGCCTCCCAAAGTGCTGGGATTACAGGCATGAGCCACTGCACCCGGCCGATAAATAATTATTTAATAAACGCTGAGCAGAAAGATAAAACATCTACAGTAAATAGGGGTGCCAATGATGAATTATTCATTCTCTGCAGATATTGTCAGAATGATAAAATCAAAATACATAAGAAAAAGCAGCACATGGAGGATATTTATTTTTTAACCTGAAAAAAAATTGTGCCTAATATTTAAAGACCAAGCAGAATAAAAGGTACAAAATGAAATTCTGCTATTCTCTATGCACAGCCAAATTGGATTTTGCAAAATTATTATTTTAAAAAGGGGAGGAGGTGGGGGAAAACAACTGTTATGGTCTGAATGTTGATATCCCCACAAAATGCATATGTTGAAATCTTAACCCCCAAATTTGATGGCATTTGGAGGTGCAGCCTTCAAGAGGTGAGTAGGCTGTGAGCATGGAGCCCCAGTGAATGTGATCGGTGCCTTTATACGAATAAACATGAGAGATTATTTATCTCTTTCGGGCAAGTGACAATGCAATGAGAAGTTGGCAGTCTGCAGCTCAGAGAAGGGTCCTCACCAGAACCTGACCATGCTGGCACCTTGATTCCCAGCCTCTAGAACTTCAAGCTGGCCAACTACCATCTCCAGAAGTGTAAGAACCAAATTTCTACTGTGTATAAGCCATGCAGTCTATGATACTTCATGATAGTAGCCAGAACTGACTATAATACAGGGTCATACACATATTTTATGCTTCAAAGTAATCATCTGTAAAATAAAAAGTTTGAAAGCAAGGATCACTAAGATCTGTTTAAAGGAGAAAAATTCTGAATCTATATAGAACAAAAACATCTTATCAATGTATTTCAGAGAAAGCTGTGCTTCAGCAAGAATGCTATGGAAAAACTTACATAACCAAATGATCCGAATTCAAATAGATCAGAGTATGAACTTTTCAATGTCCCCATATGGCATCATGTCATATCTTTAATCAAACAGAAACAAAATCACAAATTCTACCTGGTACCCATTAGAATCACCAAAAGAGGCCAACATGCCCATAAACCCTTGTTTTTACTCTCTCCTTCCCAAACCACACATGTGTATACCCATGCATGGGTGTGGGGATGCACGCACACACATTCACAATCTTGCCTTCTCTCTCGTTCAACAAGTAAAAAGAAGATATGTCTGTGAGTCTCATTTTCTGACATTTGATAGAAAAACATAAGTATCTAATCTTGTCCACTGACCTAATCTAGAAGATTAGAAGATTCCAAGGGATGAATTCTAAGAATCACTCATACTTCCTCAACCACTGCATTTAATGACTTCTTGAGAATACAAGAATTCTGCCAAACAATTTTCTCTAATCTGCTCCAGTCTTCACTGTCATTCTTATAAATAGCTGTGGACCACAAAATTTGTTTTTCCGTTAGCTCAGATTAATATTGTGTGTATGTGTTTCACAATGCTATTGAAAGTTAGAATGCCTTCTGTCATATATATTTATTTATATGTACATATAATACTTTCGTTATATACTTACTAAGTTTGATGAGAAATTATTTGACTCACAATGTACCTGTGTAGATAAGCTACACTATGAATGACAGAGAGAACTGCTGATATTTTAACATAGGGAGTTAAATTCTAATTAGAATTAAATAGAGCACATTGCTTCATTCGATCACAATATTCCCAACTATAAATCTGGAATGAAAGGTGTTATTTTTATGTACTGATTATTTTGGAAATTGTCTAGTTGAGTTATAATCATCATTATATTTTTAAAACGTTATTTTTACTATTATCCCTGAAATGCTTTGAAGTAGGTTCATATTATAAACCCATTTTTCTGGTGAGAGAATTGATGTACAGAGACGTTGGATAACTTACCAAGGATCACACATCTCAGAACTAAATTAAATTACTGGAAATAACTTTAAAAGAATAAAAGGTTATATAAACATAATAGCATTAACAGATTATAAAGAACAAAAGATAAGAGCAAAAACAGAATATTACCTCATCTACTCCAATGTTTTTATTTTTAAAAACAGCTTGAAAAACTTTTGAAAGAATTATTGTATAATGCTGAAGTTTTCAGTAAGAACAAACTATGTATGTAAATACAGATCAGGGTACCTCTATAGATATACAGGAGAATAAAGAAAGTAAAAGTTTTATAAAACAGATTATTGTTTCGAGGGTTTGTTTAAATTCCTCCTGAACCACTTTGCCCTTAAGAGAAAAATAAAATTAAAGGTGTTTTCTAGGATTCATGCTGCTCTAGTTAGGTAAGGATCAACCTTAAAGGGCACTTTTTTATTTCCTGAGCGGGGAATGCACAGATTAATGGCTTCTCAGAAAATGTTCCTACAGATGTTAAATTCATCAAATAATCCTAATCAGGTACTTTCTTTGGCTATTCTGACTTCTATATAATTGTTTTCCTGCAGATTTCAGTCTCTGCAAGATGCTCACTCAGCATCATGAAATAGGCATCATTGATAAATAACAAACAGGGTACAGATATGAATATAGAGATAGATACAAATGTCTACAAATAAAAATTTACAAATAGAGGTTACAGAAAGAGTGAATAAAGTGAGGGCTTGCTTAAATTGGTATCCTATCCCTCCTCTTCGGCCCCTTCCCTTCTGCTAATACACCCGCCCAAGTCTGTCCTATATCGCAGGAAAAAATATAATTAACTTAAAATATGTTTTCTCAGCCAGGTGCAGTGGCTCACACCTGTAATCCCAACACTCTGGTAAACCAAGGCAGGAGGATCGCTTGAAGCCAAAAGTTTGAGACCAGCCTGCGTAGCTAAGTGAGATCCCCATCTCTACAAAAAAAAAAAAAAAAAAAATTAGCCCATTAGCTGGGTGTGGTGGTATGTTCCTGTAGTCCCAGCTACTCAGGAAGCTGAGGCAGGAGGATTGCTTGAGCCCAAGAATTTGAGGCTGCAGTGAGCTATAATTGTGCCACTGCACTTCAGCCTGGGTGACAGCTAGACCCTGTATTTTTTTATCCAGCTACTTGGGAGGCTGAGACAGGAGAAATTACTTGAACCCAGGAGGCAGAGGTTGCAGTGAGCCAAGGTTACACCACTGTACTCCAGTTTAGGCAACAGGGCGAGATGCCATCTCAAAATAATAATAATAATAATAATAATAAAGTTTTATTTGTTTTAAGTTCTGGGATACATGTGCAGAACATGCAGGTTTGTTACATAGGTATACATGTGCCATGGTGATTTGAGGCACCTATCAACCCATCATCTAGGTTTAAGCATTTGTCCTCATTCTCTCCCTCCCCTTGCCTCCACCTCCCAACAGGCCTGGTGTGTGATGTTCCCCTCCCTGTATCCACGTGCTTTCATTGTTCAACTCCCACTTATAAGTGAGAACATGCAATGTTTGGTTTTCTGTTCTTGTGTTAGTTTGCTGAGAATGATGGTTTCCAGCTTCATCCATGTCCCTCAAAGGGCATTAACTTATTCTTTTTATGGCTGCATAGTATTCCATGGTGTATATGTCCACATTTTCTTTATCCAGTCTGTTATTAATAGACATTTGGGTTGGTTCCAAGTCTTTGCTATTGTAAAAGAGTGCTGCAATAAACATGTGTGCATGTCTCTTTATAGTATAATGATTTATAATCAGTTGGGTATATACCCAGTAATGGGATTGCTGAGTCAAGTGGTATTTCTGGTTCTAGATCCTTGAGGAATCGCCACACTGTCTTCCATAATGGCTGAACTAATTTACACTCCCACCAACAGTGTAAAACCATTCCTATTTCTCCACATGCTGTCCAGCATCTGTTGTTTCCTGACTTTTTAATGATCGCCATTCTAACTGGCGTGAGATGGTATCTCATGGTGGTTTTGATTTGCATTTCTCTAATGAGCAGTGATGATGAGCTTTTTTTAATAGGTTTGTTGGCCACATAAATGTCTTATTTTGAGAAGTGTTTGTTCATATCCTTCACTCACTTTTTGATGGGGTTGTTTTTATCTTGTAAATTTGTTAAAGTTCCTTCTAGATTCCGGATATTATACCATTGTCAGATGGATAGATTGCAAAAATTTTCTCCCATTCTGTAGGTTGCCTATTCACTCTGATGATAGTTTCTTTTGCTGTGCAGAAGCCCTTTCATTTAATTAGATCCCATTTGTCAATTTTGGCTTTTGTTGCAACTGTTTTTGGTGTTTTAGTCACAAAGTCTTTACCCATGCCTGTGTCCTGAATGGTATTGCCTAGGTTTTCTTTTAGGGTTTTATGGTTTTAGGTTTTATATTTAAGTTTTTCATCCATCTTGAGTTAATTTTTGTATAAGGTTAAAGAAGGGGTCCAGTTTCTTTTTTCTGCGTATCACTAGCCAGTTTTTCCAGCACCATTTATTAAACATGGAATCCTTTCCCCATTGCTTGTTTTTGTCAGGTTTGTTGAAGATCAGATGGCTGTAGATGTGCAGTGTTATTTCTGAGGCCTCTGTTCTGTTTCATTGGTCTATATATATGTTTTGGTACCAGTACCATACTGTTTTGGCTACTGTAGCCGTGTAGTATAGTTTGAGGTCAAGTAGCATGATGCCTCCAGCTTTGTTCTTTTTGCTTAGGATTGTCTTATCTATAGACCCGGTATTTTTTTAACCACTCCTTGTGGAGCAGGGCTAACTCATAGGCAGTGTGCCCAGAGTTGGCCCAGTCTTTATATATATCCGCCTTTATATATGTCAACCTGATAATTCATATTTCTAAGAAGTTCCCAGTTGCTGATACTGCTAGTCTGGGATCCCTACTTTGAAAACACTGTCCTAAGGCTTAGTTCTATCTTTGTTTTTCTTTTGCAAACTCTTATTCAGAAACTCCATCTACTCTGATGATTTTAACTATTGCCTCTCATAGATAGCTCCTAAAGTGTTATGTCCAATCCTGAGCCCTCCACTAAACTTCATTCTCACATCTCTAATTTCCATTTCCATCTGGCTGTCTTCTATCACCTTGAACTTGATATGTATAAGCCTAGCTTACAGAAACCAGTTTACCCTCTGGATTTTCTCTTCCTTGCCCTTTAAGTGGAACCATCATTTCCCCAGTCTTCCAGGTTCAATACTAGGATATCATATTTCTTCCTCTGTCTCCCATTGAGTTTTGTGTCTCTTGACTCCCTTCTTTTTATTGTTGCTATGCCATGTTATTGCAGGTATGCATTATTTTACACCTGGACTTTGGTAATCACTTATTTTATCTTCCTGCCCCAAACACTCTCCCCACATACATACTACTGTCAGGTTAATCTCCCTCAAATAGCACTTTGTAAACTTTGATAGTTTCGACTGTCTATAGCAGAGCTTTTCAATTGCTGTGAGTGATTAATAGATCAGGTGTGCTAGTATATCAATTTTCTAAGCCATCAGGGCCTCCTCTGGCCTGACCTGGGACATCTGAGCCTCAAACAGCCAGCCAGAGCCAGAGGCAGCCAAAGGGCCACCTCCACCTCTCCCACTACCACTCCAGTCATGGAGTTGAGGTGCCTTTGCTGAGGCTGGTCTTCCTTGGCAGTGCTCAGCAGACTGAAGAAGAAGCTGAAGAGGGTACCAGTCTGAGCATACCGGTTATATGGGGGCAGGAACACTACCCTTATTCTTAAACTTACCATCTAGTTCAGAAAACTGATGGTATGGTATGAAATGTAAAAGTTATTAAAGATAACTTTAATGTTAAAGAAAAAAGCACATAACACCATATGAAATGGGAAAAGTACAGGAAAATGTTAAATTGTTAGGGAAGGTGGGTCAGGAAGATTTAAACCATTGACATGGAGAAGAAAGTAAATTAAAAAAAAAAAAAAAAAAACTTGGGTAACTTTGGCAAGAGTAATTTCCATAAAGGTGATGTTGATGAATGGCAGTCCACATGGGGGCCAGTGGGAGAGCAAGGACATAGCATCTAATAGTCTAGATCATGTGAAAGACAGAGTAGCACATTGGATAAAAGGACAACACCTCTAGAGCCTTGCTACTTGAGTTCAAATTCTGACTTTACCCTTTCCAGGTGTTTGGCCCTGGGCAAGTTGCTTGACATCTCTGTGCCTCAGTTTCCTTTTCTTTGTAATATATTAGTGCCTGCCACATAGTCACATTTGATCATATTAAGGATTAAATGAGTGGATATTTGTAAAGCACCATAAAGCCATGAAATCCAATGAGCCCTAAGTTATCTCTATCCTTCACGTTACCAGCACTCACTACAGAATCATGTGCATAGAAAGTTGGCAAACACTGGCGATGGAATGTTGTCGAATTATCTACTTTATTTCAGGAAAAAAGAAGGAACAAATATGGCACTATAGCTCATTATCTGTAAGCTTTATAGTGTTTTTATTTGAACAACACATTCATATTTATGTTTATGAAACTTCACTGTAGAACACTACTCTTCCCAGTTTACTAATAAGACAGTTTAATTAGTTTATCACAGAAACCAGAGGTTTAGAATCTGCTTGTAGAATCTTGAGGCCCTGTATTAACTATCATATAAGAAAAAGATTTTCATGGTAATTTTTAAATCACAACTTCAAAATTGCATCAAATTTACATTAAATTAAAATACTTCCAACCACAAGGGTTTTTTAGTGACATAAATAATAGGGTTTATCATCCCTAATAACAAGAAACTCGGCAAAGTGAAAGCTTTAGATCACTTTCTCTGAAATTGCCCCAGATCTCTCCTGATCACCATACGGCTTCCACAGTTTCTACAACAAAAACTCCCCCAAAAGCTTTCAAGAAGGAAAGAAGAGGAGCCCCTCTCATGTCTCTGTTAATCAGGTTGGAAATTTTTTTTTTCCAGAAGCCCTCAGCACACTCTTCTTTACATCTTTGTCCAAAAAGGGACAGCATGATCACCATTAGACCAGTCATGAGCCATGTGCACAGAAAAAACACAAAGGGAATGGGATTATTGTGATAGCTTAGACCAACCATAATCCGCCTCACATGGCTGGACACATCATTTCTGAGTGTGCTGTTCCCCAGTACCTAAACAAAATGGGGGTGGCTTGAGCAAGGAAAAAGGTGGGCAAACAACTGTGTTTGATCCATGTTGACTAGGAATATACCGTGTTCCAGATTCTAACGTAAGTCCTAGAGATCAATAATAAACACAACACCATCCTTGTCCTTAATTCCCAAGATCAGAATAGTCTCAGATTTTCTATTCTAATATCTGTGACACTAAATAATAATAAAAGTTAATTTAATGTCTTTCACAAATTAAGCATCACTTTTAAATTTTAAATTATACATGCCAGACACATAACTATTTTTGCTTTTGATACTCATTAAAAGCAAAATTAAAGTAAAATTAGGATCTTGCTCTAAACCTTTCAATATAATATCAGATAATAAAGATAAAATAAATTCTAAACTATTCCATATTGGATACACTAATATACACAATGGTAAAAACTAATTTTTTCTCTTGTGTAAAATATATACAAGACCAAACAATAAAAATAAAATTCTAAACTCATATTTGATACGCTAATATATACAATGGAAAAAAGTAATTTTCTTCATATCCTCAAGAAAGTATCAGATAGTTTTATATATTTTTGTTACTATAGGCTGATTATTTTTCTCCTTTACAAATCTAAGAAATCCTCAAGGTCAAGGCTTATCTTTTATCTTTGATCACAGCATATTGTGTGATGCTTGCTACATCACAATTTGTTTACCAAATAAAAGAATAAATGAACACATATCCTTTCAAGTCATTTTTCTGTTTGCCTTTTCTCTTTTTTTCTGACCTGTTTGCAATGGCCTTTTATGTTGTCATTTCATTTGATCTCACTATTGGTACCTGGTTTCAGATTATTTTGTTTTATTTGGGATTGATAAAGGTAGAAGGTAGAATCAGGGAAACACATATATGATGAAGTAATAATGAAGATACAGAATTGAACATGGAACAACTTGATATTCATTCAGCTTCTGAATAACCACCATCACTATGATTGCTTAACTTTTTCAGTATTCAAAACTATGTATTAATATTTGGTTTTCTCTGTATCTAGTATAGGAAAAAAATGTGTAAATTTTTCAAATGAGCAAGACATTACAGGCTATCCTTTTAATAGAATGATACAGTCTGATACTTTTGAGTTGTGTACCTTTATATGCCCAATTTTAGGGATGTGCAAAATTTTACACAATTTTAGTCTTTGAGCAGGCTATTTTATAACTGTAATGATGGACATTAACTTGTAGAACACTTGTAGAAATTTGATAGTAATACAAATAATTCCTACCTATAGAAATGTAAATTGTGTCTGTGAAATGCAATTCATTATTGTTCTGCAGATATTGACCAGTTTTGCTAGTTTGGCACTCATTTGCAAATTTATTACAGCATTCCTAATCTGACAATAAGAGGGTGGTACTTTGATTTCTCTTTTAATCTTGCTATATATCTCACTGGCTTTCTCACAAATTAATCAGTTAAATAAGTTGTTTTAGTTAAATAAAATTTTTGATGTATGGTCATCTTATATCAGATGAGAGTAATAATTTGACCTTTTAAAAATAGATATTAAATTATACATTAATTGTGTGAAGTAAACAAGGCTTGTGTTAACAAATGTTTTAATAGAGTTTAGAAATCTCTCAAATTTATTCCTTCATTCCTATTTTTAAGCCAGTATTTACAAAACACATTAGTGTTGTTTTCTGAATTTACTGAGATGAAAAGCAGTTGCCTTCTCCTCCAAAATATTCCTCTTTTAATTTTTTTTAAAATACTGGATATGTTCAAATTCAAAACTCAAGATAGATATTCATGGAGAAATGCAAGAAAAGAATAATATTTCACCCAGAACCAAACACAGACTCTAAAACATAAAAAAGCAGAGAATGTCAAAATCAATGGATATCCACCAAGATAAAGATGAACTATCATTACGTGACTGAAGAGGGAATTTTTATATATATATATATATATATTTAAAGAAGACATGACTTTTCCCTTTAAATGGACTCCAGGCAGATGGGGCAGTGGCTCACGCCTGTAATCTCAGCACTTTGAGTGGCCAAGGCGGCTGGATCACGAGGTCAGGAGTTTGAGACCAGCCTGGCCAACATGGTGAAACCCTGTCTCTACTAAAAAAATAAAAATACAAAAAAAAAAAAAAAAAAAAAAAAAAAAGCTGGGTGTGGTGGTGGGTGCTTGTAATCACAACTACTCGGGAGGCTGAGGCAGGAAAATCCTTTGAACCCTGGAGGTGGAGGTTGCAGTGAGCCGAGATCGCGCCATTGCACTCCAGCCTGGGCAACAAGAACGAAACTCGATCTCAAAAACAAAACAAAAATAGAAAAATTAAAAAAAAGAGGACTCCAGTACTTGCTTTAATTTATTTTTGTTTTAAGAAAAGTAACCATTTTTATATGTTAATAAAATGAAAAATATCTCTCCCAGCCTTTTCCTCTTCCTGTGCCTCTACTACAGTGGCTATTAAATCTAAAACTTACATTCACATGTGTGACAATAATATCACCTCTCTAATTTTTATTATACGACAGAAAGCACACATCTTAGATTGATGTCTCCATTGCAGCTGACTAATTTGGCGGGAGTAACAGCTATAATTTGCCAACAGGTTGATATGACAGAGCATGGGCTAGGATGACAGCACAGGACCTTTCATCGGGTATAATCTACAACACATGCGTATTACAGAGTGCCAGGTGTAGATCAGTGGGTGCCACAGTGAAACACAAGAAAAGGAAATCTTCCCTGCTTCTCGGTGCTTGCTAGCATAAAAATCAAGATGATGAACCACCATTTTCTCTTTTAGTAGAAAGGTTACAAAGGCCAGTGCAGGCTTAAAAATAAATGTGTTATTCCAAATGAGTCAATGAAAATAGAAACATCAATTTACTTAACCAGAGATGTCTCAATCACAGGCTGAAAAGGTACTACCGAGAACCCTGAAAATGCATGGCTATGTAAACACTTCATCTAGCCTGACATAGCAATGCATATGATTCCATGAAAACTCTACCCAAGATATTTTAAAACACATTTTATTTATAACAAATCCATTTCCAAGTAAGAAAACCAATAACTGGAGGATAAATGTGATATATTTTTTCTTTAAACTTAGATTAATCCCTGACTTTCTCTTCATATACATGTCACAAGATGTATGAGGTTTAAAGAAGTCTAACAACTATTTGCTTCATGGAACTGGTTTTCTGAAAAGAATGTTCTAGTTCTTTTTGTCCTTATGCATCACTCTTGAATTCTTAAATGTTATTATCATCATCATCATCTATCTGCATGAGAATAATTCATTCTGTGACTATCATTTGCTTCATCACCTGCCCCCAACTCAAATATCCATCATTCTTCCCTACTTCTCTCTTATATAGGCCTGCCATCAGTACCATCTCTCAGACCCTCCCTCACCAAACTTACACGCTGTGCTCTCCTCTGTCCCTGAGACCTACCTATCCAAACTCTGCTAATTTTTCAGACTTAGTCCACCAGTTCTTACTAAATTAGTACCAAACTTGTTACAAATAATACTCAAATTACCTTCATCACTTCCTGTTATTTTATATTTTCAATTAAATCTACATTTCAATTAAATTGCAATTAAATACCACCTTAATTAAAATCCACATCTAAGTTCTAGAATATGAAGGTCTCAATGAAATCAGGTCTTGGAATATTGGGAAAAGTCATGGTACATATGGAAAACTGTCAACTGAGGGTAAAGTCATTATGATATTGGAGTTAATATGGGCCACTTACATGATCATCACCAGAATCAACAATCAGCTGAGTGGAATATCTACCAGGTACATGCTGAATAAGTTCACAGTTTCTACTTCTCTACTGTGTAGATATATAGAGTAGAATGGCACAGAGTTGTGGCTATTGCATGCAAATGGTGCTTTGTTTTAGAGAGTGTGATGGTTAATACCGAGTGTCAACTTGATTGGATTGAAGGATACGAAGTATTGATCCTGGCTGTGTCTGCAAGGGTGTTGCCAAAGGAGATTAACATTTGAGTCACACGACTGGGAAGGACAGACCGACCCTTAATCTTGGTGGGCACAATCTAATCTGCTGCCAGCACAACTAGAATACAAGGAGGCAGAAAAATGCGAAAAGAGAGACGGGCCTAGCTTCCCAGCCTAGCTCTTTCTTCTATGCTGGATGCTTCCTATCCTCCAACATCGGACTCCAAGTTCTTCAGTTTCGGAACTCGGACTGGCTGTCCTTGCTCCTCAGCCTGCAGACAGCTTATTGTGGGACCTTGTGATCCTTTGAGTCAATACTTAATAAACTCCCCTTCGTGTGTGTGTGTATATATATATTAAATCTACATTTCAATTAAATTGCAATTAAAAACCACCTTAATTAAAATCCACATCTAAGTTCTAGAATATGAAGGTCTCAACAAAATCAGGTCTTGGAATATTGGGAAAAGTCATGGTACATATGGAAAACTGTCAACTGAGGGTAAAGTCATTATGATATATATATATCCCATTTGTTCTGTCCCTCTAGAGAACCCTAACACAGAGAGTTAAACAGTAGTCTACATTTATTGAATATTTAATATGCATGAAGCAACCTGAGGCATTTTTGCACGCACGCTTTCATTTAATCCTCACACCAAGCCAGCAAGCGAAACACCATTATCCTCATTTTACAGATGAGAGGTAGATTTACCTACCTAGGCTACTCAAAATGTGAAGAGTGGAGCCACGATTCAGATTTGTACTGTCTGCCTGAGCCTTTTAACATTGCCCTCTGCTCTGGGTCCCATTCCTCCTCATCCTTAATATTTTTGCTATGATTGTTTGTCCCTAATTTATTCTTTCTAAATGGACAGATCTAATTCATAAAAAGAAAGTCCTAGAATGGATGAAACCATTCCTAATATATTATCTTCTTTCATTTCATTTTGAAATATCAGAGACCAACAAATAGCGTTAATATTTGGTGGGAAATTGTGAAGTAGGCCAAGTGCTCTTTTGTGAAACTATCCCCACTCTCACAACAGCCCTTGGCACCATCCTCCTGACCCCCTAGAGACCCACTGCGGCATCCCCCTGAACAAAGCGCTTGAAATGTTGGTGTAAAATTTGAGCCTACCATACACCAGGAATGCAGGATAATCAGAAGACCCTACATTTGTGTGACACTTTATGGATTAAAAGCCATTTTTAGTCATTGCTTTGATCTTCATAGAAAGAAGTCTTCTCAGAATTTGAGGTCTGAGTCATGTCCATTTTTAAATTCCTCAACATATAAAGGTAAATACATCTCGAACTAAGGTTACAAAAATTATCATATATTTTAAACATTTAAATGGCACAAATTTTCACTTTCAACATGCATACAAACAACAAACTACAATAGTGCTGTTTATAAAATAATTCATAGAATTTTAAAAATATATTCATAGTGCACTATAGATGTTATGGCTTGGAAATGGGACACGATTGAAATTGTACTAAGAATATATTCCAGGCCAGGCATGGTGACTCACTCCTGCAATCCCAGCACTTTGGGAGGCCAAGGTGGGTGGATCACTTGAGGCCAGGAGTTCGAGACCAGCCTGTCCAACAGTGAAACCTCATCTCTACTAAAAATACAAAAATTGCTCAGGGTGGTGGTGTATGCCTATAATCCCAGCTACTCAGGAGGCTGAGGCATGAGAATCACTTGAACCTGGGAGCTGAGATGGCACCACTGTACCCCAGCCTGGGCAACAGAGCAAGACTCTGCCTCAAAATAATAATAATAATTAATAATAATATATTTTGTGGTAAAGACTATCAGCTGTCCCCCCAAAAAATCTGTTCTCCCCTGATAGGTAGAACTGAGAGAACTGCAGCTGGACAAGGCTTTCTACTTACATAGTTCCCACACTCCTTCCCAATAAATCTGACCCATGCAACTAAATTCCCCCTAAAGGAATGTGAAATGTGAATGCGCTGTGTGACACAGCTGGGAGACCATAGGACTATGTGTGTGCTGACTCCATTCTCTCCTTTCCACTCTTGGAAACCATTGTGATCCAGTCTCAACCATGGAAGATGGTAGGGCACTAAGAAATGACAGAGAAACATGATGGAAAGAACCCGGATCCTTCAATGACCCCACATTCCACAGCAGCACACTGCCTTGAAAATGTTCACCTCAAACTGCTATGTCAGAAAGAAAATGTCTTTCTTATTTTAACCACAGCTATTATTGGGCCTCTTTACTACAGTCTAATCTAACTTCATCCAAACTAATAGATGTTCTTTGAATTGTGTCAGTGCATCCCTGCAACTGAATACAAAATAATTATTTTAGAGATATCAAAAAAGTTAACGTGGCCAGGTCGTGGAGGCTCATGCATGTAATCCCAATGCTGTGGGAGGCTGAAGCAGGCAGATCACTTGAACACGGGAGTTCAAGACCAGCCTGGGCAACATGGCAAAATCCCATTTCTACAAAAAAAAAAAAAATACAAAAATTAGCCAGGCGTCTTGGCATGTGCCTGTAGTCCCAGCTACTCGGGAGGCTGAGATGGGAGGATGACTTCAGCCTGAGAGGTGGAGGTTGCAGTGAGCCGAGATGGCACCACTGCATTCAAGCCTGGGTGACAGAGTCAAAATCTGTCTCAAAAAAAAAAAAAAAAAAAAAAAGAGAGAGAGAGATCAATGTGAGGTCTTTCGAGAAAATGACCTCTGGGTTCAAGGGTCTTGCTGCCTCACGCAATCACTCCCACCTCAGCCCCCAAACCCATGAGATAGACCCTACACAGCTACCCTAAAAGCCAGTGTTTTTGCCTTCTTTTATATAAGAGGAAGATGCAGATCAGGGTGTAACTCAGCCAAGGAAACCCAACCAGGCTTTCCACTCAGGTACTCCAGTTCCAAATTCATGACAGAGTTGTACTCTTTGATCCCAAATCAAGATTGTCTAGAGATCCATAATCACACATCCTATTTTCACATAAAAATTAGCAGAAGCAAATGCTTTATTATTATAGTGAGGTTTCATCCATTTTCTATTTGATGGACAATTAATAGTTTCACAGACATTTCAACATGGAGAGGAAAAAACATGAGATCTTAGAGGTAGTGGAGGGGGTCTCTTGCCTGTCCACCCAGGAGCAAGGTCAAGACCACTAATACTTTGCCAAATAATTCCATTTCTACTATTTCTGTCCCCTCAAAATTGTATATTTTAGCTAGAAACTCTAACATTGACTTAAATTGTAGTAAGAAGCACAGATAATGGCAATAGTATTTAGCCATTATATTTTCCACTTACACAAAGTCAAATACTTCAGACTTCTCCTTTACCTCTCCTTCAAAAATATATCTGTCTGATGTCCCATCTCCTCTTCTCTAGAACCTTACTCATTGTTAAGCATTATACTCTAATTCCTGATAATGGGTGATTATGTGCTTTAATTTCATAGTAGTTTTCATAGACAATGTCTAAACTTCAATAAGTATAGAAAATTTCAGAAGCTGTGGCAATCTGTTTGGAGATATTATAGCTGCATTGCCTTCCTAGACCTTTCCTATCATTCCACGTGCCCTTTCAAATGTAGTAGTAATGCTTGCAATAATATTTCCAAGCATCAATTTAAGGATAAAAAATTAATGATATGTTTTAGTCTCTTTTACATTCACATTTATTAGTACTTTAAATTTTTTCATTTTTTATCTTATTGAAGTTTAACTTAGAATAGTTATAAAGTTAGAAAAAGCACAATATCTGGACTTAAATTTGACTAATAAGAAATAATTGATCGAGACTGAGAACAGAGTTGGAAATTAACACTTACTTTGTGTCTATTTTGTGCCAGACTTTACACATGGAAGATTTACATTATTTCAGGTTATTATCACAACAAGAACAGCAGTTTTATTCCTCCATCCATTTGATAAATAATAATTCAGATTTGAAGGATATCTTACTCATTGATTCCCAAATAATAAATGGTAAAGCTAGGATTAAATTTAGATCTATTTGATTACAAAGTTCATGGTTTTTTGTAAACTTTAGGAAAAACCGATTATGTGTGCGTTTTTAATGCATAAAAAGTAAAGAAAGCTATCATTGTTAGATATCAACCTAGAATTTGCAAGCAAATTTTTTCCTTTTTTTTTTTTTTTAAGTTCAGATAAGAAGCAGGTAGCCGTCCAAGAGCAAAAATTCTAGAAGAGAATGTGGTCCCAAGAATGAGAAAATTGAGATACATTTACAGAAATCAATCAAGTTACATTGCCCCACATTATTATCTAGGGCCAATGTCTGGGTTCATTTCAGATGAACTCAGATTTCAAAAGGACATATGTAAAGGCTGGAAATAAGGGTACTAATGCGAAAATAAATGAAGGAAAGGGAGGAGCTTACATCTGTTGGAAAGATGTAACAAAGTTTTAAACCCAGATGCACTGAGGCTTAGAAAAAATTTCCGTCATCAAAAGGACTTTTAAAACTCTGATAAAAGGGAAACCCCTCAAAAGGAAATAAAATAGCAACTGTTTCTAAAAGGTGTCTAATATTTACAGAAAGCAGAGGGACTAAAGTCTTACCCAAGGCCTATTTTGCCTCCATCATCTCCACTAAGAAGAGGATAGTCTGAAAACATTCCCTAGACATGGGAGATAGAGTTTTTAACCGGTGGTTCTTACTCTTTCTTTTAATTTCAACTCCTATTATCCTGTTCCTGAAAAACTCCAAGATCCACATGGATGTTACATATACTATAAACCTTCCTGCTCCACTACATTCCTCATGAATGACCTTCACCCATACCTCACTTCAGTAAAACCTACTACGTGGCTAATCCAGCACTGCTTCATCTCTGTGAGCATAAGCTCCAACAGCCTACAGTGATCATGGACTTCCCTTTTCCAGTTCCCTGTGTCCCACAACACTGGCACTTTGTATTTGTCAGGACCAAAAACCTCCTGACTCTATTTAGCATATGGCCTCCCTCTCCTGGTTTTGTTCCATACCATACCAAGCGTCCCACCTCAACAGTACTCACCTATCTTGTAAAATTCCAACCTTGGATCTAGTCAACCTTATATCTTCTCCATTTCTATAATAAAATTATTAAGCCCAGCTGGAAGAAAATGAAAACAACCTTTAGACTGACGCTACTACAACTCTGTGGTTTTCAAATCTCAAAAAGGACTTTCAATATTTAGTGGCAATCATTTTCCACGTCTCTCATCAACTCTGTCACCTTTCTCTAATATTTCAAAGTATTTCATGACTCTAGTATTTCAAAGTATTTCAGACTTTAGGGAATGTATTTCATGACTCTCCTTAAATCCCCTTTCATATCTTTACTCCCTTCGTACCAGGAGATGACACAGTCTCCCACTTCAAAGAGGAAAGAGAAGCTATGAGTAATAAACTCCCTCAACCTAATGCCCTCCTACCCGCAGAGTTAACTACCTTAAGAGCCATCCTTACATTATGCCCTTCCTTCTGTCCAAGCCTCCCTTCTCATAAGACAGACATCTCATCTCTACTATGATAAACAGTAGCAGCAATGATCTCCAACGATCCATATCCCCCAGTATCCATACCCTTACATGGTGATTCTCCACTTGGCAATGAGACATGCTGTGGCCATTGGGACAATAGCAAATGTGACGCAAACTGAGTTTTGGAAAGAGCTTGGGCATTGAAATTTGCCTTCTCTTGCTGCACTTGGGACTCCTACCACCATCTCCTCGTGAATAATCCCAGGCTAGCCTGTAGAATGATGATAGACACATGGCCTGGTCATTGCCTCAGCTGATATTGAGCCAACTGTCAGTCGTAAGAGATCTTCTTACACAATTTAACCCAGACAAGCCACCAGCTGAGCTCAGAGGCCATCTCAGCAGCGGAGACCAAAATAACTGCCCAGTTTACAGATTTGTGAGAAATAATCAGTAAGCCACAAAGTTTTGGAGTAGTTAACTAAGCAGCAAAAACTAATTGATCCTTGCCCTATCAGGTGTGTCTTCTAGCTCCTCTAGGTTCCCTCTTCCTAACTGGCTGCTGCTTATCAGCTTTCATACAAACTCAGGTTTCTTCTATTGTAAACCACCACCTTCACTCCCATGTGCAAATTACTTTATAACCAAGCTTTTTCAAAGCTATTTTCCTTACTTAGTGTTCAGATCTTAACTGTGAAATCTGATGGTTGCAGTCACAACTCCAATGAAACTGCTCTTAAAGTTGCCAATGAACTTGCTAATTCCAATGAATACTTTTTGGTGTTTCTTTTATTTGACTTTTCTCTTTCACATTTGTACACTTTTAATATTTGAGCACCTGTTTATACTAGTCTTACCCGCTTATCCTGAAAACCTCCTACTCATATGTTAGTACTCAATTCAAGAATCATAATTTAACTTATTTTTAAAAATTCACAGACTTTCTCTGGGCTACAGAATAGACAAGTGTCCTGCTGGTCACATACTTTATTATAACTCTTTAATAACCCTATCAAATGTTTATGATATAAAACTTCCATTAGATTTTGTGATTTCTAACACTAGCATCTAGCATGTAGAAGGGAGTCAATAAATAGTGGATTCATTGCTTCATTTGTTTAACAATCAAAATTCAAATTCTCCTCAATGAAATGAAAAAAAATAAAATTTAACAGATCAATATAATGGCCTAAATTTAGCTTAAGAACATTAATTTACAAGCATATTCTGCTATACTTTTATGTTAGAGATAGTTTGTATGAAAGAAGACTGTGAACATTATTTGACTTTAGCTCAACTTTATCCAAAAATATGAAGAGATATATATATATATATATATATATATATATAATTTTTTTTTTTTGAGATGGAGTCTCGCTCTGTCACCCAGGCTGGAGTGCAGTGGCACGATCTCGGCTCACTGCAAGCTCCGCCTCCCGGGTTCAAGCCATTCTCCTGCCTCAGCCTCTCCAAGTAGCTGGGACTACAGGCGCCCGCCACCACGCCCGGCTAATTTTTTGTATTTTTAGTAGAGATGGGGTTTCACCGTGGTCTCGATCTCCTGACCTCGTGATCCGCCCACCTCGGCCTCCCAAAGTGCTGGGATTACAAGCGTGAGCCACCGTGCCCGGCCGAAGATGTATTTTTAAGTAATGAAAACAGGCTAACATAATGAGAACATACCCCCATTCAGGAGAGGTTATCACACTCTGTAAAATCACATCTGCTCACTTTCTGGAAGCCATCCTCTCAGAGAGATATCAGCACCATGGGCCTGAACATCATGCAATGTAGAGAATGGTGAAACAGATTGAGTATATTTACCTTGGTAAAGGAAGACTAAGAGGAGAGACAATGGCAGCTTTTAAAATGTGAAGGGCAAGTCCGTGGAGGCTCCCGTAGCCCCAACAAGCAGAATTAGGACACATAAGGAGATACAGAAAGAGACCTTTCTTCAATGAAAGGGAAATTATTTACCAATTAAAAATAGTTGAAGAATCAAATTGACTGCCTCACAACGAAGGGAATTGTCCTCATCAGATATGTGTCCAGTGGAGGCTGAAGAGCCATCTGTCAGCCTCTTTGATCTCTTCCAGAGATATTTTCATATTTGGAGGATATTGTTGCCTTACAATTCTGTAGTTTAGTTGTGTCATGTAATAGCTTATTGACAAGAGGTTTTTGTGTTTTTATTCATTTTCTATTCCTCTGACTTATTTTACCTCCTGTAGAGCAGCACTAAATCTATTTGTATAGCACTTACTGGAGCTTCACTGCAATATCTCTTTGGAACACTATCCTCTAAAGTGTTTTGAAGTTGTGCCAGTTGAGGCTGTAGTCATCACTGTCACTTCCTTTTAGTGCTTTCATTCTCTCTTTGCTCTTGGAACAGTCCCAGCAAAGACAAAGGCAACTTCTTTTACAAGCAGCATCAATATCATGCCCTTTTGATCCAACGCAACAAAAGAGGAGGTAGCTATTACTACGGAGCTACTGTTTCCAATATTAGTGTGCTTGTCAGCAACATTTCCCTTTCAGTGACTCTGGAAAACCCTAGTTGTACCATTAACTTTACTAGGCCAATGGTTATGTTCTTTGAACAACAATCCTCATTTTCTGCTGTGTCCCTAAGAGAAGGGAGACATGAAAGAAAATATTGTTTTGCCCCAGGTGGAATCAAAGTTAAATTATAATCTCCGTGGCTCCTTTCCTCAGATAGAAAAGAATGATGATGAAATTAGGGTAAGGGTGAAAGTATTCATTAAACTAAGAATAAAATAGAAACCAAATTGATTGATTTCAGTTTCACTTCCTCTCTGTGACCCTACCCACTCCATGCAGAAGGACTAATAACTTAATGAAATGAAAAGACACTGCACCATCCTCATAGACGTGTGAAATAAAGATTATGTATATGTGCATATGTGGGTGGGAGTATGTGTCTGAAGCTTGATCAATCAGAAAAACGTGAAGAATACTTTTTTTGCACAATGAATTGTAACGATGATATGCAAATAGAGATGTCTTTCATTCTCCTTCTAGATTTCCTTTTGACCTTTCAGGAAACCTTAGACAAATTAGTTCTTGAGGTTCTACTCTAAGTGTCCATAATATTATTTTAGGTCTCCTGCCAAGTGTGCTAAGTGTTTCATGGCTTCTTAAATATCAGGAGTTGTACCAGGACAACAAGGAGCTACCAAAGAACATGAGAGTAAATATGGCAGAAGGTACTTCTATTAATACATTTCAGGCTGAAATACACAGAGGACAATAACCTTGAGAGCAGTAACCACATCTACTCATATTTAAATAGTTCAGAGCCTAGACACAAATTATTTCTTCAATACTGTTTTCCAGAATGTGTGCTTATTTAATTCAAAAAGATTTTTATCTCCACCACAAAAAAAGAACAGAGAAGTTTAAATTCCTTTAGAGCGAATTCACAGGTCCTACAGACTCTGGAGGGTTTTGCTTTTAAAATCTACAGTTCTGCCAAATGAGGCTATTGGTGATTCAGAGCAGGGATATGAATCATCAAATATGCCAGAAATCATATTTAAACCGTATGCAGTTATTTAAAGGATCTTCAAATTGTGCAGCTGTAAAGTCTGGACCGTGCTCTTTAAGAACTGTGAGAGTCTGGGTATTAGAAAGCTATTTGGAGTTATCACTGAGGATAAGGTGCAAGCCTTCTTTCTACAAATCACTCACAAGCAAGCAATTGGTGCAGAACTTGTTATCTTTCAGAAACAATTAAACAAAGAATCTTTTAGAAACAATTAAACAAATAATCACATTAATAGAGGCTTCCTTTCAAATGAAAGACATCCTTTTCCCTGCTGCCACTATTGATCCTAGGAAACCAGAAAAGACTTAAACATTAACTTAAGCCTTATTTCAGGTTATATACGATGGTTTAATTTTTTAAAATGCTGAAGAG
The DNA here is from genome assembly GCF_028878055.3 of Symphalangus syndactylus. Taxonomy (NCBI): domain Eukaryota; kingdom Metazoa; phylum Chordata; class Mammalia; order Primates; family Hylobatidae; genus Symphalangus; species Symphalangus syndactylus. The sequence goes on from NC_072426.2 coordinate 63,215,807, forward strand.
GTCAGGGGACATTCTATCATGATACATAATCACACCTTGATATAGCCCATTCCTTTCAGAGAATAAGTCCCTTCCTTCTGAAATGGTACATGTATTAGGCCGATCTTGCATTACTATAAAGAAACATCTGAGGCTGGGTAATTTATACAGAAAAGTTTAATTGGCTCACTCACTATCATGAAGACAGCACCAAAACATGAGGAATCCGCCCCCATAATCCAAACAGCTCCCACCAGACCCCACTTCCAGCACTGGGGATTACATTTCGACATGAGATTTGGGCAGGGATAAATAGCCAAACTGTATCAGTCTGCCAGAGATCCTCCTTATTCCTACTCATTCCTATAAGTAGGGCTGTCTGTGAAGGGCAGATAATACTATCAGTTTATTCCATCATTCATTTCCTTGTATGCCTTAAATATTTGTTGAAAGTCTATCAGAAGTAAGGCACTGTTCTCAGCACTACTATTATACTTGTGTCTAAGACAAAAAATGTTTTTGCCCTTAAAAAACTACCATTTGATCAGAAGTGATAAGCATCGATCCACATTGAGTCAATTAAATATTTAATTTTAGGCAGATGAGTTCCATAAAGATAAAATGAGAGCTAAAACCCGAAGTATTGACCTAGTTTGGTTTTTCTGATGAAATAATGTTATGCCTGAGATCTGAGGTATGATCAGAATTTGGAATTTATTTCTGCTCTTGGTCTGAGATAAAACAAAGGGGAACTTGTTCTGGTTGCCTTTTCTAAGATTTGAATTTTTAAATTAGGAAAAAAAATGTTCCATAATTCTTCCTAATACTTTCTTCTGTGGTGTTAACTGGGAATCCCCTTTTTTTATTTCTTCTTTCCATAATGATGAGAAGACAGGAAGGCAGTGGAAGGAAGGTAGGGAGAGAATGATTTCAATCCCTTTTCTTAAATCTATAAACTAATAACTACATCTTAATATAGCTAAACATAGAAAATATGATAGTTTGAGCAGGCAGGCCAGAATAGGTGTTCAAAAGCTGACAAGTTCCCCAGGGAGTTGGTATGTAATAGCATGACAGTAATTACAGCTAGAATCTAATCTAGGCTGCAGACGAGTCTGGGGCTATGTGACCTGGGTATGTGCCTCCAGAGCAGAAGAACATAAGAAAGAGTTCTGGGTTTCACATGACACAGTTTCTGGAGAGGACCAGAAATAACCAAGTGAGATGTAGGGGAAGGGCTTAACATCCTTGTACAGCAGGCAGAAACGACAACAATAAATTTTGGGATATTGGCATTAAAAGGCCCATGTGTACCCTTAGGCAGGGACAAGGGTTCAGGCTCTGGAATCAAACCGCTTGGGTTCATGTTTCTTTTTACTTGCCTGGTGACCTAGGGCAAGTTCTTTAACTTCTGCAACCCTAAATGTGCTCATTTATCAACTGGGGATAGTAATAGTGAGTCAAGGGGTTGATGCAGGGAAGTGAAATTAAACATATTAAAAGTCTAAAGCACTACCTGGAATTTGAATTCTGTTTATTGTTACTAATATTTTTATTATTGGAAGTTTAGTCAGAATTTTTTTAGATCGCTTTAAAAAAAAAAAAGAAAAGAAAAAGAAGAAGAAGAAGAAAACTTCAAGTCTTGTGCCCAATCTCTCCCCCTGCCTTACTTTAACTCTGGCAAAACCACCAGAGTTTGGGTCTGAATTGCAAATATGATTATGTCACTTTCCTATTCAAAAATCATCGAGGTTCCCCCGTTACTTTTTGTTTGTATGGCATAAGAGGTCCTCTTAAATGCCTATGTGAATTTTCCTACCTATCACTCTCTCATGCAATCTATATTCCAGCCATGTCAGAAAAATTTACAATTTCCCAGATGAACGCTGTATTTCAAGCATCCATTTCGTTACTCTTGCCTGCAAAGTGCTTTTTTACTCCATTCCCCCAAAGCCTTGGAGTCCAACTGACAAATTTCTACTTCTCTGTCAGCGGTTTGTTCAACCACCCAACCTTCTGTGTAGCCATCTCCGCTATTTCTAAACCTAGTTAATTACTTCCTCCTTGGTATTTTTAAACTACTAGCACCTACTTCATTAGTGTTTTAGCCTCTTCTGTATGTGTCCGCCACCCCCACTAGACTGTGAGATTCTGGAATAGAGAGGACCTAGCATTAGCGCTTAATATATTTTCTTTAAAACAAATGCTGTGGTTCTTTAGTGATCCTTTGATGTCATTTTATTTGAAATTGCTATGCAAGACCTACCACCACAGCTACCTTCAGGACTATGAAATCGTCTTGTTTGAACTAGTTCTAAGCTTAAAGACTGTCACTTTTCTTATTCAGTAATTGTAGACCTTTTCCCTAATTTTAAGGAGTTATGGATTCCAACAATTTACAAAGCCAGGGCAGGCAAAGGAAAACAGATGTCTCACTTTCAAGAATTAGATCCTAGCACAAATACAGAGTCTGTGCTTTATGAACTGCAAAGCATTACAAAAACCGGTATTACTTCTCTATCATCATCTCACAGCAGCAGATGAGAATCTTAGGCAAGGAAAGGGCTAGCACTAACGAACTGGGGGACTAGCCCTGGGGTTGAAAAGCCAGAGGCAGACCCCTAGACTTCCTTGTGCTAGGTGCGGCCTACTCCAGGGATTCCCAAATGAAATGAAACTCTCCGCACCTCCAGTTTGGTGCAATCAAGTCTCCATTTCTTCCTTCAGCAAACATTTATTGGGCACCTCCTCTGTTCTGGGCCCTGTTACAAGGCACTGCAGATACTACAGTAAACAAAACAGACTTAACTCTGTGCTATTACAAAGCTTACACTCATAATTTTATATAACGAGAAAGCATTATGACATTTTCCTGTAAGCCAGTTTATTTACTCACAGCCCAAAACAGGCCATTCTATTGAATAAATGATCCTTCTTACCTCTATAGCCATCTAGTTATAACACAATAGGATAATAAAAAGCCAGTTCTCAAGAAGTTGTCACTCTCTATGATGGGAAGTGAAGTATGCCAAAAAGGCTTGGAAGAAATCCCAATTTCAGAACCACCAGGATTCTTCTGCACATTAATGAGGTTTTACCTCACCCTTTCCCTCATCTCTTAATGATTTTACTTATCTGCAGTCTTGAAATAAGACATTCATCACAATGCTAGTCATCTGCTCAGGTTAAAAAGGGGTTATTATTTTTAAAAAGTTAAAATTTTAACTAGCCATTAATAATGGTATAATTATTTTAAAGGACATTTGTTTGTAAATATTTTCTATCCTTCATAGTGAACATGTTACAAGTAATAGTTTGAGATTATATTTGCTTTTTATAAAAAAATTACAGCTGCTTTAAATTTCCTGATATGTAAATGATACCTTAACATTGAAGTTGGTTTTTTTAAGGTACAATTAATTTTGAACTTACATTTTTCTTAGTTGGTTATAAAAAAAATTACCTATGCCATGAAAACAGGAACTTTATAAAAAACTTTACAACGGAGATTAACAGTGAATTGATGGGGAAATGAATTACAGTTGTATGGAAACATAAAAATACTCAATACTATTTACTGTTACAAGAATAAAGTGCACAATATTATTGGGCTCTAAGAACCCAGTGCTGAAATTTATTTTGAGTACAACTCATTATCTTTTCCATAGAGTTTAATGTAGGAATATGTAAGAACTCTAGGCCAGGCGCGGTGGCTCACGCCTGTAATCCCAGCACTTTGGGAGGCCGAGGCGGGCGGATCACGAGATAAGGAGATCGAGACCATCCTGGCTAACACGGTGAAACCCCGTCTCTACTAAAAATACAAAAAATTAGCCGGGTGTGGTGGCGGGCGCCTGTAGTCCCAGCTACTTGGGAGGCTGAGGCAGGAGAATGGTGTGAACCCGGGAGGCGGAGCTTGCAGTGAGCCGAGATCGTGCCACTGCACTCCAGCCTGGGCGACAGAGAGAGACTCCGTCTCAAAAAACAAACAAACAAAAAAAAACTCTAGTGTTATTGTTACAGTTTGTTGTTTTATAGTGGCAACAGTCACAGAATGTCATCACAAAAATGGTAACACCCTTAGATCAAATAATTTTTCACATTCAGGAAAACCAATAGAGCAATTTATCAGGCATGTGAAAGAAACACTTAACTTTGTCTTTATATGAGAACCGTTTGGTTTCATCCTAATTTAATTACTATGCTTCCTAAGGGTAGTAGAGAAGTTTTGAAAAAGTAAAAGGAAATTAAAAGGGCAATAGAGCAATTGGGTGGCATAGTCCCCTAAAGAATCTTTATCCTTGGAAGATAAACAAAGCCAGTTAAATATTTCGGAAGATCCATTTAGACTTCAAAATAAAGAAAAGGCAAAAATTCAAATGGAATGGATTACCAAAATCGTAGCATTTTTAAAACACATTACTTTTAATGTTATTTTAAGCCAAACAAATTCAATAGATTTAAGCTGAAGGGATGTTATCATATTTTTTCATATTTATTTATACAAGCATTTTTTCATCAATATTCAAGCATTTTTATACAAGCATTTTTTCAGTTATACAAGCATTTTTTCATCAATATTCTGTCTGCAACAATTATCTCAAACAATTATGAGTAGTTTTTAAATTGCTAGTTGCATTTCTACAACAAATCGTAATTTTTTGAACATCTAATTGTATATTTGTTTTCAATAAGGTTCTGTAGACTGAAAACTTTTGTTTCAGATAAACTTAAGATTTAACCATCTAAGAACAGGAATCCTGATTAATCTGTATTTTCAAGGGAATATATTAATACATCATATTAGTACTTTATTGCTTTTAGAGCTGTAAAATCATAAAGATTTTATAAATAAAAATGAAGACATACAAGCTTATGTAAGTTTGTATATACATACATCCTACTTTAAAACATTAGTTTATAACATGTTGATTTCAAAATTACAATTCCAAAACTGCCTAATTCAATAATTTTTTTTAACATTGAGATTTGCTTGTAAATCTCAGATAAATCTCAAAGTAAATTTCAGATACTATTTGAAAGTCAAAAATAATAATAGAGATTCTTAAATATACTAATGTTAATAAGTATATTACAAGTATATCTTTAGAAATAGAGATATAAATAACACTAAGAGAAAACGTGAAACTAGAAAAATTTATATTTTGGGGGTTTTGTGCATTTAATCTGTCAAAACTATCATGTGTAGCAACAATTCATGTTTCTTCTACATTTTTATTTATTTCTTATGTTTATTGCTGACTGCTTGTACTATTATGATCAGATTCATATCAAGTTTACTGGAATATGAAAAGGTATGTTATTATGCATATAATTAATCCTTGGGTTTATTTAATGTTGCTTTTGATTTACATCTTATAAATTTCCTCATTTCATAAAGTTCTAAGTTATGTTAATATTTTATGTACAATTTAGCTTTATTGTGACAGGAAATGTTGATAAATTAACAGTTATGAGAAAAAAATCTATGAGGAAAAGTATAAAACTAAAATATCAGATCAGAAAAGAGTGATATTTAAAGGTTACAGTTTCCAAATTTAGCAAATAAAAATATAGGATCCCCAGTTAAATCTGAATTTCAGATAAAAATGAATAAATTTTAGCATACATGAATCCCATGCAACATTTGGGATGCACTTACAACAAAAAATTAGCTATTGCTTATCCAAAAGTTAAATTTAACTCGGTGTCTTGTATTTTATCTGGCAAGCCTAATAAAAGTGAATTTTTACTTATTAATATATCATTTATCACAGTTTCATCTGTTACTTGTCAAAGGATTTCTATGCAACAAAGTCAATTTTACACATTTAAGAGCTATAACTTCTGCTAGTCTCAGGGAATATTGTCTCTTCCAAATTTACTCAACATGGTGTTTTTCCTTTATTTAGGGATGAACCTAAATAAAGAAGGGACCAGTTGTCAGCTTCTGCACTCCCAGCACTGAAGCAAGGAGCAAAGGTAGGATTTATTAGCTAACGTGTATTAAGGGCTTATGTATGAGCCAAGCGGTATGCTGAGTTCTGTACATTCATTATCTTCTTTAACCCTCACAACAGCCCTCTGAGGTGAGTGCTATTATTATCACCGTTTTACAGATGAGGAAACTGAGGTAGGAAATGTCAAATTACTTGATTAAGGTTTGAATGGGAGTCAGTGGGAATGTTGACCTGAAACTCAAAGCTTTCTGACCTTGTCAGTCTCCTTTTCCTCCCAGTTAGGATAGAAGCAGTTGTATTTGCCCCTATCCTCCTTGAGAGAACCCTTTACCCCGCCTGCACCACTCTCATTCTCTTAAAAATATGAAATATTAAATATAAGGATTGCCACATCCCATGCAACCCCAGTCTGGTGCCTCACAACTCTACAACCTGAGGCCATGCGAAGGCAACCCAGGTATTTCTGGGCACAGAGAGAAGTGAATCAAAGGACTGCCCATTTGGTTTACTGTCCATAAAATTACTGAGTAAAATGTTAAACATTTTATTCTCTTCAAAATAACTATCAACTCGATCTTTCAGGAAAAATTTTCAAAGCTTTGAAAAGGTTTTTTTTTGAATTCTTCATTTATTTTTTATTTATAATGGCATATAATAACTGTACATATTTATTGGGTATAATGTTTCAATACATGTATATATAGTATAATGGTCAAATTGGAGTAATTATAGCTATCACTTTAAATACTTAGCATTCTTTGTGGTGGCAACATTCAAAATCTTCTCTTCTAGCTATCTTGAAATATACAATACATTGGCATTTGCTGTAGTCACTCTACTGTGAAACAGAACACCGAAACTGAAAAGTTATATTTTAAAATAATCCTTTTCTATACTTCAAGTCTTCTTTAAAAATAATAACGATCTGAATTCTACTCATTCAACTATTAATTAAGAATAACTATAACTTTATAACTTTTTAAAATAGGATTTGTACAGAAGTTTTGTTTCCTTGTTTGTTTGCTTGAAAAGTTTTTTTGGTTGATACTTACATAAGTGACAGGCTCTGCTTACATGCATGACCAACATTATCTTAGTCTAATCCCACAACAACCTCATCTGGTAGGTATATTTTCCAGATAAGGAAACTAAGGCACAGAGATGTTACATAACTTGCCCAAAGTCACACAGCTAGTAAGCTGAGAAACCAAGATGCAGACCAGGCAGTTTGTTTCCAGTTTTCCTTTTTTTTTTTTTTTTGAAACAGAGTCGTGCTCTGTCACCCAGGCTGGAGTACAGCGGTGTGATATAGGCTCACTGCAACCTCCGCCTCCCAGGTTCAAGTGATTCTCCTGCCTCAGCCTCCAGAGTAGCTGGGATTACAGGTACCCACCACCATGCACAGCTAATTTTTGTATTTTTAGTAGAGACAGGGTTTCACCATGTTGATCAGGCTGCTCTTGAACTCCTGACCTCAAGCAGTCCACCCACCTCAGAGTCCCAAAGTGCTGGCATTACAGGCATGAGCCACTGCACCCAGCCCAGTTTTCCATTCTTAATCAGTAGGCTCTTGTTTGAGAATATTTTATTCTTAATGATGGTATTACTCATTTTTGTACTTTATACAATGAGTACTTTGTGTTTGGAATGGCTTCCTTGTCCATATCTTTGTAAGATTGAGGCCAATTTTTCTGAAGGTCTAAAGATCAGGGCCAAAAGAGAGCCCACATAATCACTTTGCGTTCCTTCCTCAGTAATCTCCACAACTCATTTTGTGTCAGAAATTCACCGCTACACAATAACGGGCCAATAGTGGCCAGAGTTGGCTCCCATGCTGTAAGGTTGGAGCAAGGACACACCAGGCTTCCTAAGTACTTCACACAAGGCTGCCAAAGGATTAGCTGGATGTTCCTGCGCCAGGTTCACTTAACAGGAACATGGCAAGTTGTGGAGATTAATTGGTTCTCACAAGTATTTGGGGTAATGTAAAAATACAACTGCAGGAAAGGCAATTTCCCCCTAGAATGTGACTTGCTCCTGTAAATACAATATATTTTACAGATTTTAATGCATGTGAAATATTTATCATTGGCACGAAAATTTAAAATATATACCATTTTCCCTTTCATGCCAAAAGGCTTCTATACCCACCACAGTTAAAATTAAATATGGTGTAATAGCATAGCTTTTTTCTCTGATTCCCTTTTCCCCATTTTGTAAATTCACGGCTTTATCTCATGGCCACCTGCCTGAACAATGGCTTATTTCCAACTCAACGTCTCTTTCTACATACTTTATGAACATATGTATGTATGTGTGCATGTGCATATATGTGTATATACATATATATGTATTATGTACTCATATATCAAGGAGATTTCATTTCCATTTTTAATCTATGGTATAACTTCTGCATTGATCATATAGTCGTGAGCCACATAAAAAAGTTCCAGTCAATGACAGACCACAAATATGACAGTTGTCCCATAGAAGAAAATGGAGCTGAAAAATTCCTATCACCTAATGGTGTTGTAGCCATCATAATGTAATAGCAAATGCATTACTCATGTGTTTTAGGTGATGTTGGTGTAAATAAACCTACTGTGCTGCCAGTCATATAATATTATAGCACAGACAATTATCCACAATACAGAACACTTGATAATGATGAATATGTTACTGGCTTATATATTTACTGTAGTAAACTTTTATTGCTATTTGAGGGTATACCGCCTCAACTTATAAAAAAAAAAGTTAACTATAAAACAGCCTCAGGCAGGTCCTTCAAGAGGTATCCAGAAGAAGGCATTGTTATAGCAGATTACAGCTCCATTTGTGTTACTGTTTCCAGTTTTCCACTCTTAATTAGTAGACCTTCTACCGGGACAAGAGGTGGAGATGGAAGGCAGTGATATTGATGATCCTGATCCTGTGTAGGCCTAGGCTATGTGTGTGTTTCTGTCTTAGTTTCTAACAAGAAAGTTTAAAAAGTAAAATACATATATATATATATATATATATATATATAAAATCTTTGAAATAGAAAAAAGCTTACAGAATAAGAATATAAAGAAAACGTTTTCATACAGCTGTAAAATGTGTTTATATTTTAGACTAATTGTTATTACAAAAAGAGTCAAAAAGTAAAAAAAAATACAAGTTTATAAAGTAAAAAAGCTATGGTAAGCTAAAGTTAATTTATTATTTAAGAAAGAAGATTTTTTTTAAAATTTAGTGTAGCCTAGTTCACTGTGTTTATAAAATCCACAGTAGTGGACAGTAATGTCCTAGGCCTTCGCCTTCACTCACCACTCACTCACTGATTCACCCAGAGCAACTTCCAGTCCTACAAGCTCCATGCATGGTAAGTGCCCTATACAGGTTTACCATTTTTTGTCTTTTATACTATATTTTACCTTTTATATGTTTAGAAATGTTTAGATCCACAAATGCTTGCCATTGTGTAACAGTTGCCTAAAGCATTTAGTACTGTAATATGCTGACTGAATACTTATTCAGAATTCTGCTATTTATGTTGGAGTGCTGCATCATAGTCGTCAGAGGCACACAGATCTCACTACCTAGGGTCTACAGGCATCAAGTCATAGGTCTGAGAGAGAGATTGAAGGATTAAAAAGAAGAGGGGCAAAGAGAAATTAGAGTCTAAAAGGGGAAAAGGGATCACATTTGCCAGTCCCACTCTATCTCCAAATGTCTTTTCTGATCAATCTCATAATCAATTGATAATAAAAGTAGCCAAAAGATTATACTAACTATATATCTAACCCTTATATAAAAATCACTGTCTGCCAGGAACTATTCTAAGCTTTTTATAAATAATAACACATTCCATCCTTAGAACAACTTTATGACAAATTATAAATTGCCCCGTTTTATCCTCCTTAAACTTTCCTTCTCACATCTCATTATTCTAAGCTAATCTAAAGAAATGTTTTATTTTCTTTAATTTCAAAGCAGATATTTCAGCAATACTCTTTTCCTCTTTTGGGCCACTAAAAAGAAAACTAACTTGTGCCCCTTTGAGTCCTTTCATCAAAGGAAACTTTGGGAGGCAAATAGAGCCATAGCATCTGCCTATGGGCTTTCGACTGAAGTACTGGGTACTAAATCTCATCTCCCACGTGGGAAGTCAGTTCCTGACTTGGGGTCAGGAGAGAATGAGAGGGAATCCCCTCAACGGCTCCATAAATTGTCTACCTATATGCACACACAGCATTCTGGGAGTCAAGAGTGCCACACATTCAGAATATGAAAATAACAGCAACAACAATATTTGATCTGAATTTATTTTTTAAAAAAGAAAGAAAAATATTTGATCTGAATATTAAAAAGGAATTAAAGGCCGGGTGCCGTGGCTCACACCTGTAATCCCAACACTTTGGGAGGCTGAGGTGGCTGAATCGCTTGAGCCCAGGAGTTGGAGATCAGGCTGGACAACAAAGTGAGACCCCTTCTCTACAAAAAAATACAAAAATTAGCCAGGCATGGTGGCACACGTGTATGGTCCCAGCTACTTGGGAGGCTGAAGTGGGAGGATCAATTGAGCCTGGGAGGTCAAGGCTGCAGTGACCCAAGATTGCGCCAGCCTTGACAACAGAGCAAGACCCTGTCCCCCCACAAAAAATATCAATAGCATTAAATAATTGTAAATTATGAAAGTGCCAAACTGAGCACTAGCCTATTGGCTTTAATGTTTGACAAAGCAATTTAATACTGACCAGTATCAGAGCCATATGAAGAATAATAAATTATATAAATCACAAATTATATGTATTTCATAATGAGTTTTTCTCGTAGTGTAGTAGAAAGCAAGTACTGAAACTCATTACAGTATTTAGCCTGCTAATACCTTGTTGCCAGAAGTAATAATTGTAACTGTCAATATGGCCGTTAAATTTACCTTCACATGACCATTAACACTTTGTCTCAGTTTTCAAGCTTTCTTTGTTAACTACTAGTTAGACTTTGAGACCTTTCAACACAATTAATTGTTATGATTTGCAAGTGATGATAGAACAGGTCACTGATTCCCTGTTACCCAAAGCAGCCTCACTGCAGAATAAAGGTGCATTTTTGCAAACTACCTGTTTTCACAGTGCATAAGGGAGAGGCTAGTAAAACTCTATCATATTGTATTATATTAATATAATTAATGCTAGATACAAGGTTTTCTTTTCCTTTGATACATGGTTAAGAAGTTTTTATTTAGGTCCTGTACATTACTCTGAATTAAGTTCTCCCCCCTACACCCACCTTTTTCTAAGATTTCATTTCAAGGGCTTGCATTTTAAATGGCACTAAATTCAAAAAGCACTTGGGTGCAAGTGGCACTGAATATTATGTTAATAGAAACCTATTAGCATAATTCCTAACCTACAATAATTTTCTAGGGTGAATAGTCATGGAAACCCATAAACCAAAATTTATGTGATCAAATAAAATATTAAGAAAATAATTGATAACCATGTGCTAGGCATTCCTCAAAGCATATTACATATAATAATTTATTTAATCCTCACAACAACATGATGGGTTTCATACTATTATTTTCCTCATGCTGCAGATGAAGAAATTAATGCAAAGAGATAGTAAGTAGCAGGCAGAAGACTCAAATCCCAGGGTCCATGCTTTTAACCCCTACACTCTACTATTGCCTCTTGCCCGTAAAGGGATATAATGCCACCAATATATGTCTAGGAGTATGACACTGCTGAAAAATACTAGGTGAGCCAAGAATGAGTTCCATATTCAGATTATATGTTTAAATCTAGGAAAACTCTTCAAAAGACAGGGTCCAGGATATTATTATATAATATAAATGCTTAGGTATTTCAATAATAAAAACTTTCTACGAAAAGGGAACTCTTCTAAGGGAAAGCCAAGACAAGGTAAGTAGAACAAAAAGGTTAAATTGTTCATGTTAGCATCAGATGGAAATGAGGCACAAAGGTGTAGGTCTTTGAAGTACAGGGTAAGGATCTTGGGTTTGCTCCAAAAATAATAGGAAATTATGTGATAAGTAGGTCATGGCATAGTAACAGGGAGCAGCAAAATAGTTAACACCAGCAGTCAGACTAAATAGGGTGCTAGCAAATAGAACAGAATCCTGATAATTAATGATACTAATTGTTTACTAGATTTCCTATCTTCCTTTCACTGAGATGACTGATACAAGAACTGGGGCTGTACATTGGGTTAGAAGAAGAGTTAGAAAAGACAGACCTTATCTGTCAAGATGTTAAACATGCAAACACTAATTTACACAATTTCTTCTTTGTGAGTACCAATAAGTTTTGAATTTTGAAAAATACAATGGCCAATGACTACTAATGATCTATAACAGTGATTTTTCAAATTATAACTTGCAACAGAATCAGCTGGACAACTTGTTAAAGATTGCTAGCCCCCACCCCCAAAGTTTCTCGTTTCGTTAATCTGGGGTGAGGCCTAGGAATTTACATCACTAAGAGCTCCCAGATGATGCTTATGAGTCTGGTCCAGGGACCAGGCTTGGAGAACCACTGATCGGATAAAAAGGAGTTGAACATTGTAAAAGCATCCTAAATGGTCCGCTTAAGAAACTACATTGGCACACTATGTTTATAAATCAGAATATAAAACAAGTGAAATGATATTACCAAGAAAAATAACCTGAATCCAACTCAACTTTCAATTTGTCAAAGTGCATAGGACACAAGAACATGTTTAAAAACACAACAGGGATATAATCAGCAAAGTTCAGACTGTAGATAACCCTGTAGGAAAAATATGTCGTTTCTTGAACAAATAAACTACAGAGGGAAAAAAGAAAGAGAAGGAAGGGAAAGCCTATTGATTAAAAGAGTCTTATGGACTATTAACCAGTTGTGATGCCTGGAGAGTTTTTGATGCCAATGCAAAAAACAAACTGCTAAAAAAAATTATGATTTTTATGAGACAATTGGAAATGTAAACAATGCCCATATTTAATGCTACTAAGGTAATATTACTGCTAACATTTTCTAATATTTTAGGTATGATATTGATATTGTGCTATGTTTTTTAAATCTTCAGGGATAGTTGTTAAAATATTTACAAATAAAATGAAACATCTGAAATTGCTTCAAAATAATGTTTGTAAGAGGGAGAGTAATAAACGATACAAAATTAGCTATGAGTTGAAACTCCTTTGGAGATCAGTGATGGGTATATGATGATTCATTATACTATTCTGTCTACATGTTTATGATTGAATTTTTCATAATAAAAAATGTAAAGAGGCCGGGTGCGGTGGCTCACGCCTGTAATCCCAGCACTTTGAGAGGCCAAGGCAAGCGGATCACTTGGGGACAGTAGTTCGAGACCAGCCTGGCCAACACAGTGAAACCCCATCTCAAAATTAGCTGGGTGTGGTGGTGCAGGCCTGTAATCCCATCTACTTAGGAGGCTGAGGCACAAGAAACTCAAACCCAGGAAGTGGAGGTTGCAATGAGCCAAGATCACACCACTGTACTACAGGCTGGGTGACAGAGAAAGACTCTGTCAAAAAAAAAAAAAAAAATGTGTATAGTGTATAGAGATGATTTTTCTGGAAAGTTGCTTTTAATTTTTAAATTTTTCTTCCGTATTCATTTTATGGCACCAAATTTTCCAGAGTTCAGCATGCTTCTCAGCTTCACCAAACAAAGGGATGACAGCTGGAGAGACAATATAGCATATAACAGGTTCCTAATAAAACATGTTAAGAGAAAATAAATACCAACTGATATGTTCTGGCTGTGGCCTCACCCAAATCTCATCTTGAATTGTAGCTCCCATTATTCCCATGTGTTGTGGGAGGGATCTTGTGGGAGGTAATTGAATCATGGGGATGTTTTCCCCCATACTGTTCTGGTGGTAGTGAATAAGTCTCATGAGATCTGATGGTTTTATAAGGGGTTTCCCCTTTTGTTTGGCTCTCATTTTCTCTCTTGCCTGCTGCCATGTAAGACATGCCTTTTGGCCATGATTATAAGGCCTCCCCAGCCACGTGGAACTGTGAGTTTATTAAACTTTTTCTTTATAAATTATCCAGTCTCTGGTATGTCTTTATCGGCAGCGTGAAAATGGACTAATACACCAACCAAACAGAAAATACTCAGGGAGGAATGCAACTAAAAAAGGAGAAGATTCAAATATAAAATAGAAAACTTTTTACATGAAAGGGGTCATAGAACATGCTTCTTTGGAATGTACAGCTAATTTAGGAAAGCAGGAGGTTGGTCTGTGTCCCTTGACCGTCTTCATCTCCCAGAATGTTATCAGAGTCGAGTTGTTCTGTGGTATTCAGACATTCTATGGAATTAAAGTTCTTTGTCTACACGATAACCATGCCAGAGAACACAAAGAGAATGACAAGTTATCAGATCCATCCACAAATAACAACATTCCAAAATACCATAGGCAGAAAGCCCTTGGGAAATCTTTCATTTTTCCAAACCACATATGTAACAGACTGTCCTGTTAATTAAATGAGACAGATGCTGCATCTGGCCAGAGAAGGTGACACATGGCATGAACAGCTGCCAGGACTACCACAAAGTGCTAAGGGTAAACAAACTACTTCCTTCTTCCTAACCATGCCTTGTCTACACACACATAACTTCGGGCTACTTTAGTTCAGAAAAAAAAAATGTTTTGTTTTTAGTAACAGTGACTACCAGAATCTAGTTAACTTATTGTATATGCTAATTTAATGTAGGAGAATGGAGAACCAATAATATTTGTAAACTATAACTAAATATAAATGGACTTTATTATACCCGGATCTCATATATTTTTGCTAGAATAAAATTAGATACTATTGTGTTTTATTATTTTATTACCACAGAGATTACAGTACTTTAAAAGTGAAAGAGACATTCTCCTTTGCTATTTTCAACAAGCAGGAAACAGGCTGTAGGAAAAAAGTGAAATGTCTATAATTTTGCAGCTACAAATTGTCTCTTTGTGTTACAGAAAAATATCTTTTCATTAGTGATTACTGTGATTCATGCTTTAATGTCATTTAAACATGTAAAATAAGTTACAGATGCCCATTTGGTGCCAGCTACTGTGCCAGTCAATTATGAAGACATTAATATTACTATAAAACTATAATTGATATTTATTGAGTGCTCACTATATATAAGCACCAAATTAACTATGATTCTCATCAGAACCCTGCTGTGTATAATTATCATTTCTATTTTACTGATAAAGAACCTGAGGCACAGAGACGCTAAGTAATTCGTCTAAGGTCACACAGGTGGCAAATGAAAGAAACCAGTGCAAAAAAAAATTAGGGATGGAATATAAATCTGAATATGTGATCTTGGCCCTTTGCATAAAAGGAAAGATTTTAGTCTAGAAGAGAGATCTATAAGCAATCCTTAATAATATTAATGCTAAAAAATGAAGTAAAATTGAAATGTGAAAAAAAGATTTGGCAGTATTTCACAGTGAATAGTCAACTATTAGGCTGGTGCAAAGGTAATTGCGGCTTTTGCCATTCCTTTTAATAGCAAAAACCACAATTAATTTTGCATAAACCTAATATTAAAATAAAGGTTTCCCTTTCATGTCAAACAACTCTTCCTGCAGGAAATATGTCTTTAACCCTTCCTATGTATATTAATGGCTGCGACATGTAAGAAGGATGCCAAGAAGAGGAAGGTACGTTCCCTGCCACGTGTACAGAGGGTCTACCATGCACTGGGCTGACTCCCAAAGAAGGAGAAACTGTATCCATTGCTCACCAGAAGCTTATGCTTTTTAAAAAAACAGTGTGCACATGAAACAAACTTTTCTAAATTAATTTTTAAAAGAAAGTATGTTTTATTGTTGTACTCTGTCTTCTTATCATAGACATTATCATTGTGATCTGAGGTAACCACTTTTTTGGTTTACGTTAGTGTATTCTGGCTGCAAATAGCCCCTGACTTTATAGATAGTAAAAAGTTTATGTTTTATTTACATTAGAGGATTCTGGCTGCAAATAGCCCCTATCTCTTTGTCCTCATTCTTAGGGGTAACATTTTCCCTTTTGAGGCTATAAAGAAAGTGCCCTACTTAAGTTACATTAACAAGATTTTGTATATTATAGCTAACATCTTTTAAATATTATACACAATATTAATTATAGGTCTTTCCATTCTAAGATGTACTCTTAGGGCTCGGTGTACTGTAATAACCCTAATCACCAAACATTAGGAAGATACTATGAGTGATCCAGAATATGGAATTAATGCTAAATTTTGCCCACTGAAGTTTCCCCCTTTGATCTGAATCTAGATTAAAAGCCACAGATTTGTCTCCCTCCCTCAGGCATACCAACCACTTATACTTTCCCAAAGATATGCACAGCCTTCTTAGAGAACACACAGCATCTCAACATGAATACCAATCAGATCACAGTCATGGTTATAACCTGAGACTCAAGATTCTGTATCTCCAAGGTCAAGAGTGTAACAAGATGGCTTCGAAAGCAACTCCAACGTGCTTTCCACACTGGCAGATGTCCAAATCTAGGTTCAATTCTAAAATATTCAAACTGAGAGAAGTCCAGTTTTCCAATCTACTAAAAATGAGACAAGTAGATTTAGGCAATTCTGAGATCAGCACAAATAACCTAAAACTATTTCACAAAAACCTATCATGAGCAGAGCGGTCCCTGTCATAATATACCTGTGCGGGTCTCACAGATAAAAAAAATATATATGGGGCGATATTGATGGGCGTTGCCTCATGTGCTTATTTCCCAGCATACACCGCTTCAGTCATCCTAGTAAATTCAGTCTATAGACACACTGCAATTATGAAAGCTATATTTCTGGCAAATACCTTAAGTGCATGCTGTTATTGTTTGATTGTATTGAAACAAAATGAAATTGCTTGATGATTATAAGAGGCTACTATTAAAGAAACCATGAAATAAGTTAGTATATCCTTCTACACTTTGAAAGGCATAATTTATTTCGGTACTCATGTTTGTGCTCTGATTTTTTCGGTGCATATTGTGGGCATTATCTAGTATTCCATCAAAAAGAACAATGGCTAGTGTTATATTATCTCCACCTCTTTAGGAGTTTTCCTCCTTTGGCAAGGCTGTCCTCCTTTTAAATATATCTCATTTTAGCATAGAGACTCAAATCTCATAAAAGTAAGAATGTCAGACTTGATAAATCTGCTCAAAGCCTTTTACTGAAGAGGGAATTCTCTGTTTCTGAGAAATTGAAAGATTTAATGAATATATTCTTGTCATATTATGACATCTCATTTTTCCCTTTCATAAATACTTGTCAGGTTTATGATTTCCCGCCCATTGGCCGGGAATGGCGTTGCACTTGCTGCAATGGTGGGTGCTCATACCAAGTTTAATTTCTCTCACAAGGAGAGTTGACAAAAGATCACAGCCACTAAGCCCTGGAATTACCCTAGATATTGCCCTCTGTGCTCTGCAAATGAAATCCTACAGAAGACCCTTTGGAAAAGAAGAACATGATGGTTAACACTCAGAAATCCATTTTGCACAGGGCAGCATTCGTACACACAGAAGTGCGGAATGACAGGCAGAGCTGCCAGTTCCTCGATGAGAAAAGTCAGATGCTTAGCACTACACACACAAACGCACACACACACACAGACACACACAGACACACACACAGTGCCTCGCAGATGCATGCACCCCTCCCCCCGCAGCTTAGAGTCCCCAGCTCTCCTCTCCCACACATCCACCTCTCCCTTATTCCCCCTCTCTCATGCCCTTGATTGACTACCAGGTCAGATAAGAAATTAAGACCAGTGAAATCAGAACCAGACCGCACCTGTCCCTTCTGCAGCCAGAAGAGAACTGAAATAAAGCACTTATGAAACTGCTGTGATCATAACCTTCAAAACACTGAACTCCTCCCAGCTGTCGGCTTTTCCAACCCAAAGGTTCCACAATAGAGACGCTGGCACCAAGTCCCTAATATCTATTTGTAACAGAATGCTGTCATTTTGGGACGGGTCAAAGTGTTGCAAACTGTAAAGGTCCCTTTATAGCTACAAAGATTCTGAAAATAGATGTTGTTCTACTGATTTAGACTTGCTAATAGGAGGATCAGTTTGCTTCTATTTAAAATGATTCATTTGCTCAGAGAGAAAAATGATAGTAAGCAGTGATAAATACTTTGAAATGTGAACAACGATTACTATCTGTCTTCATTTGACAGAGATTGACATTTTTTTCTATTTCTTACAACCTAACTATTGACTTTTGTAAACAGCTACTGGATGACCTGCAATAAAGTTGAGCTCTTAGCTAGAACTGTCAGTTACTCATTACTAACAGCAAACAAATAAAAAAGGGAACAATTTATTTGCACAATTACCCATCTTATATGTCTGAGTGCTATATTGCTAGCTATATTTAGCAAGGAAAACTTCAGTGAAAACTTTCAGTACTTCGTTAAATAATAAAGATTTCATTTTCTAAACTAAGCTATGTATACTTAGTCCAAACTATAATATAAAGTAACAAACTACTAATTCAGATAGAGAAAGATCTCTACTCTGGGGATATCAAATGAGAATTTTAAAGATATGAAAAGATGTCTAACCACATTATTTCACTAATGTGAACGTTATTATCATTCTCAATAACATTTTATTTCCAAGCCATGACTGGCAACAATTAAAATAGAACACAACTGAGATGTGGCATATTAATTAGATGTAAGGATCCCTGCAAAGATACACATTTCTGTATTCATCATACTTGCCCTATTTTAGCTTAGAAAAAGTTCTGCATTGTCACATTGCTATAACAATTGCGTATGGAAATTAGGCATTTGTTAAAATCACACAAGAGACCAAAGGTAAAAACATTCAAAAGCTATTTTTGCCTGATGTTAAATCCTCTTACATTTTCATGTGATGTTGCAAATATACATATACACAAGAGTGGAGCCAAGAAATAGGAAAAGTTTGTAAATATTTATACACAGAGAATATACACTATGTTCATATACATACTACCTCTAATCTCCTTCGTCTAATGATTTATTTTATACTCTCTCAATAGACACAATTTTTCAACTGTGCTATTTTTCTTTTGAAATAGTAGATTGTTTACACTAGTGCTTCAAAGATATTTATGTAATTAGGGTTCTATTTCTACGTTGGCTTTTAAATCCAAGTTCCTCTTGTTTTGGAATGTCATGTGCCCACAAATAAGCGTAGCCATGCCACACTGCGAGTCAAGCCTTCCACAGGGGCAGGGAGGGTGGTGGTTAGGCGCACAGACACTCGAACCACATTGTCTGGTTTTGAATTCTGGCTCCTTCGCCTCCCAGTTGAGTGACCTCACCTACCAGCATCTCTCTTCCTCAATTTACTCATCTTGAAATGAAGAAAATAATGGCACCTACTTCCTAGGCTTGTGAAGATAATATTTTTAAAGTGGTTAAAAATAATGCCTAGCACATAGTAAATGCTATCTAAATGTTTGTTTCAATTAAAATAAAATGAATATTCTTAACTATTACTGTGTAAGTTTTAGCATGTGAATTCTGACATATATCTAATAGGAAGGCTTTCCAGTATACAGCTATGTGTGTCATTTATTTTCTGTTTCTGCATAATTGCAAATTGATACAACAATAACAAGAATAATAATTTAAAAGAATATCAGCAACATATATTGTGCTGACTATAGCCAAGCACAGTTCTAAGCATTGTCTCATATAATCTTCCCTACTAATTTGTGAGATAGATACTGTCATTACTATTTTATAGATGAAAAAAACTGAAATTTAGGAGAAATTACATAATCTGCCCAAGTCCCAAAATTTGTAAGTAGCAAACTAGGACCTGAAACAAAGCCTGTGTGACTGTAAAACAAGTGGCCAGAACAGCTGGGCACTCCTGCCTCCTTCAATACATGTTTATTCAACACCTTAGTCTTCTTGGCCTGTCATTTCTTTGTACTGTAGTGACTCAGCTAGCTATCTGGAACCCTTCTTATATATAGTCATGGTTTACACTGGTTCAATAATTTTACTAAAAAGTAAAATATTTGGTGCCAGGCCCCTGGCGATTATTTCTAGGCTTTTAGCCACACTTGAATTTGTCTCAAGCTGGGATAGAAGGAATGCAGGACTGAGGATCACAAAATCAGGATCCCAGCCCTGATTTCACCAGTAAGTCCCTGTGTGATTAAACAAGAAACTGAATGAATCTGGCTTATGAAGGGTTACTGTGACATAGTTAGCTGTGTTTTAGCACTTGGCTAGTACTTATGGCATAAATTTAAATGGAAGATGAGGTTTTTCTTTAAAAATACATATTTCCTTGAGCCTAAAACTATAAAACTAAAATTATTTAGTTTCTCCATATATTAAGATCATTTTAAAACTTAATTTTTTAACACAAGCCTAAACTTGATACTTTTTACAACACAATGAAATTCATAGCACTTAGCTTCTCATAATTTAAAAGGATACCAGTTAACATCCAAAACATATTATTACAAGAGTATCTTTTCCTGGTTTGTTTTTTCAAGGAAGAAGAAGAAAAGTTTGACATTTTAAATTTAACATTACGTGAAGTTTAGTGGCATTCAACCAGGTTAAATTAACCAAAGGTATGTCTGTGTGTGTTTATGTGTGTGTGTTTGTGTGTGTGTGTTGTGGGTGTGTATATATACATATTGCTTTCTCTCCTTTCCAAGCAGTTTTGCTCTCAATGTGCTTGAGTACTTCTCTGATACTAAGAAAAGGGAACCAAATGACATTGGAGAAAGAAAGGCCAAGGTAGTAAATAGTGACTTAACTCCTGTGTTCTGCTTCTGAAGAGCCACAGAACCATCGGCTGGACATCCCATAGAAGTCCAAATGGGAGTCACAGGAGATAAGGCAGCAGAGCGGGATGTGGACAGAAAATAAAGTCCAGAGCTCCTCAGCTTTATTAGCAGGAGTGGAGTGAGGCAAATGTCTAGGGCCTGGAAAGAATGAGACAACAAGACCTTATGCCACTGTGGTGTGTGTCCGAGGACGTTCGTGTGAGTGCTCACCTCTCTATAGATGGCCAATGCTCATCATGCCATCAGTCTGAAAACATCCTTAGCGACAATAAAATCACGTTTATATTAAAGAAGCAGACAACAAAGATAATTCACTGAGTTTTGCAAGAATAAAGACAGGCTCAAGAAGGATAAAGTCAGCCAATGAAACTGTGAAGTCCAAGCAAATTCTCTGAACATATCTATTAACAACAGCCACACAGCGCCTGCCAACTTCAGTGGGTGGCAGAAAACACAGGCTGGAAGATCATATTTGGCTTTATATATTAAATCTTTCACATCCAAGGGACAAGGATTTTTAAATTGTCATATAGTACATAGGATATATACAGTGCTAATATATTAAATACCCTCAGGTATAATTTTTAAAGTGCCGTTTATGCTTACCTAAATAGTTACCACCCAGAAGATGAGCTTTTCAAGTCCCCAAAAGACCCTGCAAATATACTCAAAAATGTAAAGTTTTACAAAATTTGAAATATTCTTTTAATGCCATAAATGTTCTTATCTGTCTTGACAAAATCTTGAATTAGAAACCATGCTTTAAACTCACAGACTGTGAGTTGGGGATTGGCATCTCTCTGGCGGTGTCAGGTCTCCAACACTTGTAAGAAATAGTCAGGTGACAATCAAATGTAAATTGTCGTTCGGCAACAATTCCACACATTTGTAAATTGCTTTGAAATTGTGAAACTCGTTAAAAAAACACAACGGTAATTCTGAGAAGCAGAGATCTCTATGATTGCTAAATCTCTCTATAAAACAGTGACTCTCTAAAATGGATGTTTTTCTTTTCTCCCAAAAAAAATTATAACTGAATTTTAATACAAAATATAATAGAGGATTTATAAACCACTTTATAGCTGCTCTCAAAAATTATGTTAACTGGAATCTATATTAATCACATTTTTTCCATTGGTGATTTTTATTGTAAATAATACAATTTAGGTAAAATATAAACTGCAATGTTTAGTGCAAGAAACTTTCACTTTATTTTTTCTTGAAATTCCAGAAACGCTGAGGTGAAAAAATACATATACTATCTATTATCTCACATTAAATGTATGCTGAAATTACTGCTACACTATAAACCACATACCAATGATTTCATTTCTACTTACAAAAACACATACATTTGTGTCCTTTATATTAGAAAGGTACACTCACTTTTCCTTGCTAAAATGCCTATTGTCTGTAGAATTTATAACCAAGTAAATCTGTATTTAGACATGTAATGGCTGGTCTCCTAATAAATATATTCTTTATAACAATCAATATTGGAGCCCTAAAATTGGTTATATGAAAAAATGACCACTTCTTTCCTTGCAGCCTAAAATATCTCACATCCCCTGCGAGCTGCCTCACAGGTAAGTCAATAGGAGCTTCACATGAGACCTGAGAGAAGAATTTTGCCCTGTAAGTGTAATCCATTTATTGGTTTATGGACCAAAAAACCTCTCGGGAGTGTTACAAACTCATATGCTTTCCTCGAGTGATGGGTTTTGCACTTGGATTTCTTATTTAATTGAAAGATGTGTAAAAACTTATGTATAAATAGAGTTCCCCATTGGTTACACATTTCAAGAGTATCTCAAGAGTATAAATTATTCCATCAAGGGGTTAGAATAAATTATACTCAATAATTGGAATCAATTTTCCCCAGAGTAAGCACAAAAAAATTCCCATTAACATGGATAGAGGTTGCATATAAAACATGAGATGAAAATATAATATCACCTACAAATTAGCTTTGTATTCCTGCATAGACAGAGAAGTAACAGAGTGAGATAAGCCTACTCATCTTGAACTATATCCTTTCTGGGTAAAGTCCCCACTGCATTTTGGATATGGCACAATGTCAGTGGATCAATAGCAGAAAAGAAATTCGCAGGCCTAAGTGCGGAATCACTGTGTTTTTTTAGCTGTCTGCTATTAAATGACAGTAGCATTGCCTGGTTCACACACATCTTATAGTCATTCTGTGTAGAATGAAAAGTCGTTATATTAAAAGTACATCGTACTTCTTCAAAGAAAGAAAGGTTAAGCAAGCCAACCTTGGCATCACTAGCAGCAGTGATCATGTACCGGGAACTTAACCCAGGCGCTGTGTTGAGCATTTTACTTGTACCATCCTGTTTACAAGGGAATGTAGCAAATGGCTAAGCACACACACTTTGGACCCAGATTTCATGGAGTTCAAATGTCAGTCATATTTCCTTCTAGCTGAATAATCATGTGCAACTTGCTTAACCTCTGTGACTCAATTTCCCCACCTGTAAAATTGTGATAATAAAACTACTTCATAGGATTGTTGTGAACATTAAATGTGTTAGTTTATATACACCACTTAGGAGAGTGCCTAGCATAGAACAAGTGTTTTTCATTAACACTGCAATTATTGTTATTAATTAAGAGGGAAATAACAAGGTTGTATATAACCCATGTGATCTGGAAGCACTGAAAATTAAACGTTACTGCTTTTTT
Source organism: Symphalangus syndactylus (assembly GCF_028878055.3). NCBI lineage: Eukaryota > Metazoa > Chordata > Mammalia > Primates > Hylobatidae > Symphalangus > Symphalangus syndactylus. Next base: position 63,239,312 of record NC_072426.2, read on the forward strand.
CACTTGCTCATATCGTAAAGGGATTCTTTCAGCTGCCAGTTTTGAATAATGTATCACCCAGAGTGATGTTATCTGTGACAGTTACCAGCTTTAAGCTGAGCCATTTTATGAATATGAAATAAATAGTACTTTCTGTGCTTTAAAAAAAAAGTGCATTTGTGGCAAGAGTCCCAAAAAGAGTCTATCCTGTACAATGACCACCAGAGCAAGCACAGCTCAAGTTGGAAGCCAAATTTGAGCAACTGCATAAAAAGGTCTTTATAGGCCTCCCAAAAAGAATGTCGATTGGAGCTGATGACTAGTTACCTCAACTGGGATTCTTGACCACATAATGGGGGAAAGTTAAAAAAAAAAAAAAAAGGTCATCCTTTAGCCTCTGTTGCAGAATGCATGACTCTTCACCAATACCTGGTTTCTCTCCCTGCTGGAGGATTCTACCTCCTCATTATGCTGAAGTCATGTTTGTTCATCTGACTTCCTTAGACCAATGAAGTGTGAGAAGTAATATAGTATCACTTCTGGGCAGGAGCTTTAAAAGCCTACATGTGTTGCACCAAGTTATTTTTTCCCTCTTCCATAGTTCTGGGCAATGTTCTCGGCTGGTGTTTTAGAAGGAGAAAAAATGAGGCTGAGAAAGAGAGCCCTTAGGTGACTCCTGATGGGCATATAACACAAGTAAGAGATGCATTCTTTTTGTTGTAAGCTTCTGACACTTTGAGATTGTTACTTCAACACAACCTAGCCAATCGTGACTGATGCAACCTCCAAGACAATGTCCCAAGTGAGGAAAGGGACTCACCCCGAAGTGATGAGAGCCAGTCTGCTTTAGTGAGAAGCATCTGCTGCAGGGGTGTGACCTGGTCAACGCACCAGATTTGGGAGTGGCCAAGCCAATATCATGCCTGAAACAAAGAATATTTTCTAAAGGTGGCCACAAACCTCAACAAGTAGAAAACAATTAGGACCCCATATTTACACGGAGAATCAGAGAAGACAGAGATCCTGGGACAGAAAGATTGTCTATTCAGAGGAAACGGTATATCTCCCCTTGTCTCTTCCGATTGGAAACAGAAATGTGAGGAGCAAATACTCCACAGATTCCTCCAGTGGAGGCTCAGGCCACTTTCATTCCTACTTCTAATGTAATTCAAGCCTTTTTCTCTGCACTATCCTCCTGATCCCTGAGCCTTAAGAAGCTGAGTTGCATATAGAACAAACATCTAAAAAGACATCAAGAAAACAATTAGGCAACAAATATATACTGAGCACCTGCTGGTCACGAGGCACGATGGGAGGTGGTACAGATATAAAAAGAACTGCCAAGATCCATCTGCGCCTTCAAAGAATACCAGTAATTATTGAGGGTTTTCTATGTACTAAGCATTTTGTTTGGGGCCTTACATGATTTATGGCCTGAATCCTCAAAATGACAGAAGAGTGTTCTACTGGGGCCAGGCACGGTGGCTCACGCCTGTAATCCCAGCACTCTGGGAGGCTGAGGCGGGTGGATCACGAGGTCGGGAGATGAAGACCATCCTGGCTAACATGGTGAAACCCTGTCTCTACTAAAAATACAAAAAAATTAGCCAGGCGTGGTTGCAGGCACCTGTAGTCCCAGCTACTCGGGAGGCTGAGGCAGGAGAATGGCGTGAACCCGGGAGGCGGAGCTTGCAGTGAGCTGAGATCACGCCACTGCACTCCAGCCTGGGCGACAGAGAGAGACTCTGTCTCAAAAAAAAAAAAAAAAAAAAAAAGAGGGTTCTACTACAGTCCCCATCCCCATTTTAGGGATGAGGAAGTTAGGCTTGCAGGGGTGGGTGGGATTACTTTCCTGAGGTCCTACAACACAAAGATACATGATTCATTTGCTCTTTGAAATTTTGACTCCAAAAGGTGAAGTCATAATCACCTCCTCATGCCCTTACAAAGAACCTTTATTTTTGTTGAGGGACAAAAGTATAGAAAAAGATAAAATTCAGCTGCAATGACAACCATATGAGAGAAGATGATTAATTGCCAAATGATTGGCAGAAGAAAAGGAAGAGTTGGATTCACACAAAGAAGATAATCAGTCATTTTTGTTGCTGAAGGGGCTTCATATGGGAAAAGGACTCTGAAAAAGTCATTAGGGAGGGGTAAAAATTAGGTAGCAAAGAGGGTAGTGTCTGAAGACCATTCCAGAAAAAGAAATAAAAAATAAAAACCCCTAGTAACCAGGTACCACTGAGGAAAAGACCACCAAAAAATCACTACTAATAAAAGGCAGATCGAGTCTTTCATCTCAGCTTCAAATACGATTCCACTGCTAGCATACTTCAAATATTTCTTGATTCTAAAGCTGAGAAAAGGAGAGCAAAAACTTCAAAAGGACCTTTTTGACATTTATTTCCTTGATCTAAACACAGCTATACTATTATCAAGATTTCATTCTTAAAGAGACTAATCTCTGGCATAGGCACCACTAGTCGGGTAGTCAAAGTGCTCTTATATTTATCTCCCTGTTTAAAAGGCAGCTATGCCTTTTAGAAAGCCACTTTTTTGGAAATATTTCCAATTTTGCTCACTTGCCACACCAGTGAGGAAACCGAGGTCCAGAGAAGCAAAGAAATCTCCTGAGGTCACATAGCTAGAGCAGCCTCTCTTAGAAATCTCCAAATTCCTAAAAAGAGTGGTGGCTAGTGCTGCAGTGACAATGGATTTGTGGATGCCTCAGAGAAGCAGGACAGCTAATGGCACTGAAAGAAACAGACTATAATATAGAGACTAAAAGGGTCTGGAAAATAAATTTAAAAATACAAAATGTTTTTGACACCATGTATACTATGCACTGAACTTCAAGAATTTCCAGGAATTTTCAAACTTGCATCTTACACATTGTATGATATTAAACCGCCTGCATAGCTTAGAGCATTTCACTCCACATCAGAAGAGAATACTAGATTCTCCCTAAATCAGATAAAAAGGTAGTAGCCTTCATAAGATTTCCATCAATCTTATAAATTAACATTAATCTTTTGTTCACCACAGACACATATCTCTTAACGCCACATGAACCGCAAATTCATATTATTCCTCTTAGTTAATTCAAAAAACAAATTTTTAAAGATATTCAGGTGTGGCTGGGCACGGTGGCTCATACCTGTAATCCCAGCACTTTGGGAGGCCGAGGCCGGTGGATCAACAGGTCAGGAGATCGAGACCATCCTGGCCAACATGGTGGAACCCCATCTCTACTAAAATACAAAAAATTAGCCAGTCATGGTGGTGTGCACCTGTAGTCCCAGCTACTCAGGAGGCAAAGGCAGGGGAATCGCTTGAATCCGAGAGGCAGAGGTTGCAGTGAGCCAAGATCGTGCTACTGCACTCCAAACTGAAGACGGAAAAAAAAAAAAAAACAAAAGATATTCAAGTGCAAATAAAACTTCCTTAGAAAGTACGTTATTGTGGACCAGTTAACAGTGCATTTTGGCTTTTGTTTTAGAACCACCATGCACCAAAATAAATATACATCTAGAAACATGTTGAGTTGATGTGCTGGGCTGTGCCTGAAGAGCTCTTGGAAAACTCTGAAATTATGAGTGCAGCAAGCAACTTCCAGGGCCTACTCTGTTACAGAATTCTGCTTAGCAGAATAATTTCTGGTTAGAATAATGCTGAAAACAAAATTTATTCCCAAAGCAAAGGCAAAACTGTGGAGTCAGAAAGGCTTTCCAAAGATATTGTAAAATTCCACTTTTAAAAAAATTAATGTTTTTATTGCTCTCTCAGCACACACAAGAGTGGCAGGAAGGGAAGAAATTTACCTCTGCTTAACAGATGATTATATTTAATTAAAAAAAAATGTTCAAATAGAGTGATCCATTGAGTTTAGATGATTTAGATGTGGTAATAGGACTGCTATACTAGCTTTCAGTTTTGATTACTTAAAAAAAAAGAAAAAAGTTCTACTTACTATCCAGAATCTAAGTTCTCTTTTGCTGAATTCTCTAACCACAATAGCCTCAAGCAAACAAAAGATAAGAAGATGAGGAGAAAAGATGTAAAGAAAATTATTTTTGTTCCATATTTCATGAATCTTATCTCCAATTTGGGGTCCCACCAACAGAAGCCGAATCAAATGAAATAAATAAAAGTAGAACTGGCTCATCATTTAGAAGAATGTCTCTGAATCATAGAAAACATTCCCAATTTATGATCCATGAAGCCTTACTAGACTATTCTAATTACTATGAACCATTTAAATATAATAATTATTGAAGTATTATAGCATAAAATCTCTCCATTAAAAGCATGCTAGGATTATCTAATAGTCTAACAACCATAGGAAACTCCATATTTCTGCCTTGGTTGTTAACAGTGTGGCGCTTCCTCAGAGCTATAACACAATTCAAAACATTTCAAAACCTTTTTTATTGCATTGTTAACCATAAAATCCATTTTAAAAATTGAAGTTAAAAAAGATATAAATCCTATGTTTTTCTTTGAATATTGCAAATTTTATTGCATCAGTCAAAAAATGTGACTCGGGTAGTAAAATGTTACTGTTGCTCAGTGTAATGGTATGTGTTTGAAATACAACCCATTTGCTCTTCATTCATTTGCCTTAGTAGTTGGCAACATTACAAGATTTTTTCTATAAAATATTCTTTGTTGTGCTGTTATCATATCCATATAATTTCTTTATTTTATCTTTCTTGATAAAATATTTTCCACTCATGTCTGCTTTTTATCACTTTACAACTTACTGCCACATGCCCTTTTCTCTTGGCAAGGTTTATGAAGTATCTTGGCTAAGAAAATGCTTGAACTGGCTTATCAGCGAGCGATTGTCGCCTAAGACTTGAATGACCACAACACATTATCTGAGGGTCGATACTGGACCATCCTCCCTTTTTCTCTAGCATCACGTAATAGGACTGCCTTCACAAAATGAGCCAGATATTTTTCATAATTTACAACATAACAACTGAATGCATACTTCATTTTTTCTTTGTCATCCATGTGTAGATTTTCCATAAATCACCAACACGTAGGGCGTTCCTTGGTACTCTCTGTGCCAGTGCCTTGGTGGGTGGGGAGGACACTGTGGCAGCTGAGCAAGCTGAGAATTTAAATACCCTACTCATCCCTGGTTTTGGCTTCTTTGCATTCATCTAGCTGTTTATGGACACCCAAAAGCTCCAAAAGCTGTTTTCCTTGGCTGTGAATTGGACTCTGTAAAGTGTGTCTTAGTAAGAGTATTGTATTCCTGTCCTTTAAAACCTAGCCAGGTACTTTTCAGCTTTGGCAGCTTTTCTGTTGCCTGCATTGGCAGGGCTTTATTCCTTTACAATTACTAACAACACACAGCTCCTACCACTCTGCTTGACAAAGTCATCTTTGCACTTTGTAACATGACTTTAAAAAACAATCATGATCCTCCCAAACAATAGGTTATGCTTCTTTAGCATTAAAATGCAGCTAATTATGTCTTCTGTTGATAAGGAAAATATTGAGACATAAGTCAGTTCACTCATTTAGAAAAACAAAAACGTCTTCATTAGACCTTCACAAAAATGAATTACCCTAACATGGTTATGGTAGGCACTACCCTAGGAAGTTTGTAGAACACAAAAGAGAAATTGTATGATCTCTGTCATTAAAGAGCATTGTTAGAAAACTCCAAACACGTGTCTCTAAAATAACTGGAGAATATTTATAAAGCAGTTAGTGAGAATAAGCAACACACTATCAACTAAATATGTAACTGTGAAAAAAGAAATTCTTTTCAGTTTAGAGAAAAAGGTGTATGTCTTTTAAACTGAAAGAATATTTCAGGGGAAAAAATTAGTAAACATCTCATCACAAGGAAAGAAACTACACGTATCAAAAAATACAAATAAGCATTATGTTTGTTTCAAAATGGATTTCCCAGACCAGGGTAGTCCTCTAATATTAATATTCAGGACAATATATGGTTGTTCATATAAATTAAAAAAGAGTCTTAAAAGAAAGGACCTGAAATTTAAAGAGCCTTTAAAAAGGAAATCTAGGGTAGACCAGAAAATAAGTTTACAAACTTCACTGTGGAACTCTTCTTCATACTAATGAGCCAACGTAAAAGAGGAGGTATATTGGTTCTCACATAGTATTCACCATTGTAGACTTCTTAGTTAGTATTAACCACCAGGATTTTTCTTGGTTTTACCACTTTGGTAGTTCATGCATAAATGCACATGACACTCTAAGACAGATAGTTAATTCTGCAGGGGGAACATTCCACTTAAGAACTTCATTAAAAATATTTTTTACCAGTGTGGTATCTGTGGAGGGCTTGCGACCATGGTGAATAATGGTTTCTGGCCTGCTTTGAGTAAAAATACTGTAAGTCAAATATAAGTTATCACTTCTAAGGTACTGTTGAAAGTTTCCTATTAGACATAAATTGTATCTAGGTCTGTACAGTATTAGATAAGAACATCCTTTGTTTTATGACTTTGTATTGTCTTCTGAAAGTGACCACAGAGTTTGGAAAAGGAAATTTTACCTGTATTTATTTTCATTGACATTGGCAATTACTAACCTATTAGTCTTAGTTTACAATAAAACAAAATATTCAGCACATATTTGGAGCCAACCACTGAATGAAACACCTTACATTCTGTCAGAAAGCAAAGGCTGAGGCAAAAGTTTATGGACTGCTATTGTATTAAGGAGTACAATCCCAAAGAGCAACAGTAAGGGACAAACGCAATTAGGAAGCAACGAGGGAAAGCCCTGTACGAGGATGCAGAGGATGCATTACCGGCTGGTCACCTCGAAGTGTAACTAATTGCCTAATCTCACTGCATCATCCTTCCAGAAGCTTTGTAACTGCATTTCAGCATAGTCTGTACAGGAAGAGAAAAGAGAAGATTGTATCCTCCACCCCATCTTCCAATTGCCGGAGTTCACCATAGAGCTCATTACTGCCCCCACTTTTCTGGGCATTCATGTGTGAGCCCTGAGCAGTATCCCACAGCATCCCCTCCCCAGTATCAAAAAGAAACACCCAGGGCAAACAGCCAAATGCATTTGGCATAGGCCCTAGGGTGAAGGGCTGTGAAGTTGTGCTTTTGTAAAGTTGATTCCCTTCCAGCTGCTGCACCTGCACAGAACTGATCACAGCTGGAACAGGAAGAAGGTGAGCTGGGGGATCTGAAGTGGTTTGTCGAGGTGTCTGATCACATCCATCACTTCATTTAATATTCCCAGTAATAATATGTATAGGTGCACTTACATCTCCACTTTACACATGAGGAAATAGAGGTTCAGGGAATCTAAGAAGCTTGCTTAAAAGCACTTAGCCATTAACAAGCTGTCGTTTAGAAATTTTAAATCCATTCCATTGTCATCAATTGGTCAGTTAATCCAAGACAATATATTGTGTTTTCCATAAAAATAAGCATAAAATTATAAACATATGATCCCATATAGTAAAAGGAGAAATTCTTAACTTGACTTTCCTGAATGTCACACCTAAAAGTAACAATGACGCTGAGCAGATGTCAGCCTTCTTGTCCCCACCCCTACCCTACCTCTAGTAATCTAGGATAGACATAAACTCTCAGGAGTGTGTCTCTCCAAGAGTGAGGAAACACAAAGAACCTCACAGCAGATGATACTCTGTGTTCTGTGTCCTAAACCCCACAGAAGTGATTATGTGAAATCAAGCAGCACAGCCTCAAGACAGAAGCACCCGAGGCCATATGGCCAATGCTAAAATCATAATTGGAATTAGTACATTTCCTCATTTCCACTTGTTACTGTAAATTAAGTTGTGAGTTATTGGAAAGCAGGAACCATGTCTCTTTCATCCTCATAGCCCCATTTCCCAATCAAGTACCAGGCACCTTGTTGATGCTCATTCATTTATTCTTTAATTCAATAAATATTAAGGCTCTCCTATGTTATCAGGCACTATTCTTTGAGCTGAAATGTAGCATTAAGCAGAGCTGACAAATTTCTTGCCTTTCTGAAGCTTATATTCAAATGGTCTTCAAGTTTCTAAATTATGTTCAAACTACTAAAAATACAATTTTATTGAGTGATAAGTGCTAATAAGAAAATGAAGTAAATATTTGGTGGGCTAAATTGGACTTAAAGAGTTAAGGGAGAAGGAGGAATAGAATTATCTGGACGAAATACCAAGAGAAAAAACCTTAAAATGCTGACTAGTGTATATGTTTTAAGACATAACCAAAAAAGGAAACAAATTGTTCAACTTCTCTGAGCTCTTATCTGTAAAATGAGGATAAAATCAACTTTATAAGATCACTGAAGATTAAAGAGACACTATATGTGGAATGATTTTCTAAAATGCAAAAACCCTCAACAAATATCAGCCGTTGAATGGCACTAGTATTTGGTATCCATCTTTCATTCTTAGAACACTAATTCATCAGTTTTTAGATTTGTAAAAACTGCCACAGTATACACACATGTACATACACACATCTTTTTCAGATAAATATTTCCTCATTTCACAAAATAATTTTTCTCTCATCATTGGTCAATTTGACAAATTTAAAAAAAGAGAGAGAATAAATGAATATTTCTGAAAAGGAATATAATCAGCAAACAAAGCTTTGTTGATTAAGAAAGTTATTTCATCATATTTTTGCATCATTTGAAAGATGAAACTCAATGTTACACAAGCAATAAGGCTTTTTGAGACCTTTTTGAGAGCTTGATGAAATTTTACAATTGTCTTCAAAGGGCAGTTATATTGTTTTATTCATGTGGCTCAATAAAACAGACATGAACATAAATCTATAAATTACAAATATTTCTATACTTAATTATTTCTTAAAGGTTTGTACATTGTCTAAGAGAGAAGAGGATATACCAAAAGCAAAAGGTTTGGTTTTGCAGACATTTCACGGTAACTGTGTAGAGAGGAAAAGAAAAGTTGAATTAAAATCTGTGATTGCAAAACAATGTTTTGCTTTATGTAGTCCCTTTAGTAGACAAATTGCTGCATTAATATTCAAAACACAGCAACCTCTGTTGAAAATATGACTCCTACTTTACAGCTGAAGTTTTCTAAGGGAGGTGGAATACATTCAAGTTGCAATTTAACAGTGTGGAAATTTGCTGGTAATGGACCCTCTTAATCTAGGGTCCTTAATCCTACTTAAACTGTTTTTATCAGGAGAAGTGATTAAGTACAGAATACTCATTACATTCACAACATAATTATTTGAATCCAAGTCTCTAAAACTGAAATTTATATATTGAAGGGTGGCACCAAGTTTACAACTTAAAAATGCCATACATATTTGCATGGTACACAGTAATTCAACAAAATGTTGCCCTATCCTTTATTTTTCAGGCCCATCTTAAACATGAAAAGGAAATTTGACCTGCATTTAGTGACCAAATCTGTTAACAGTTTTGTCATAGTACCTGCATCCTAGTTTGCCCCAAATGGAATACTTCACCAGTACCAGATGTCACAGTCTTAGCTTTGTTAGCGTGAAAAGTCATGCGTGGCAGTTGTTAACAGAGGCTGTTTAAAGAACTGTATTTGTGTAGCATATTAAAACTCTCTGTTGTACTCCACAAAATATTTGAAAAGGAGCTAATATATATGAAAACAATCAAAATATTCAACCTATGTGAAAAGGTCTCCATTTTCTTATATAGTCAATAGGGGATGATTTATGCTTCCCAAGAGTATTTGCTAGGAAAAACTACAATTAGATGCCATTATTAGATTCTCCTTTTACTCATTTCTTTGTATGATTTACTCATTTGATTTCTGAGAGCTTAAGCACCTAATTTGACAATCATATTTAAATAATTTCCATATACATTTGTCAGAGTTTTCTGTGGATAATAGCAAAGAGTTAACAATAAGCTGACCACTACCACCCACCTCTACCTGACACCACTCTAAGAACTTGGAAACAAGTTTCCATTCTGGGAACACAGTGCATACTAAATATAAAATGGATCACAAAGAAGATGGCTAAAAGACTTAATTGTAACCAGTTGATGTGTTACATATAAGTGGAAAAAAACGGTCAGTTATATAGGAGTTAGGTCAGTCCCTGAAGCCTAAGATCAAAAGATGTACAGATGGAGATGTATGTCTATTGTAGGATTATAACATTAACCCTTGGTGCTTTCTATTTGTCAACTAACATGACCATCCTGAGAAAAGATTATGAGTGGGTATTCAGTGATAACCAGTTCATTTGACCTTCATTCACTGTGAAATAACATACCAGTATGCTGCTTTTATGTATTTAGTCCTTAGAGAGCTTTGTTAGCATGAATCAGAATGGCTGAACTTGTCCTGGTCTAGACCAGTGAAGTTTCTCAGCCAGCTAAGAGGGTGATAGCCCAAGACCACACCTCTCGTGTTGGATGCTGGGAGAGTCCGTTGTTCTTTCTTGGTGAAAATCCCTTAATTTTTCATTCAAACTTCTACAATGCCTCACTTTTAAGAAGAAGCAAAAGCCTCAAGAAATGTCTTTTATTTCCTATTTACTAATCTCAGTTTATTTTCAGCAAAATTGATTGTTTCACAAACTGAGTTTCCCAGCAGGGAGGGTTGTTGAAATAACAACTAGGGTCTTGTCACTAGACCTAAAACCCCCCAGCACAGCACTGTGACTATGCATCAAGAAAAAAAAAAGTGGTATTTTGGATTTCTCTAAAATCAATCCATGTCTCTGCACAAAGTTTTGCTTTTCCTATATTGTATGCTGCTATAAAGACAAAAATAGCAACAATAGTGACAAGAATAGACTATTATGTAAAATATTTCTGTTACCTTGAAATTTCCTCCTTCAGAATTGTCTATTAAATTTCAAAAATATTAACTATACAAACTTGCACATGAGAATGATGTTTACTCTGATCCCTTTTTTTTTCAGACTGAAGGAACTTTCTCTCTTTAGGTGCTCTATCGGCAGCCTCCTCTAAATGATTCCTAGATCTTTGATAAGCTTCCTCTGTTCTTACAGGTCTGGCAGTGACAACAGCAAGCAGCACTGCACAAGCAGACAAATCTGATTTTGAGCAAATGTGTTGTTTTTACCATGAAAAATGTGAGAATGAGAAAACCTGCGGGTATAGGGATTATTTTCTTAAATATTTATAAGGTCATCAATAGATAAGACAGATTAGATTTGCTTTGTAGATTACCAGAGAATAACAATATCTAAAAATAGCTGTTAGAGGGAAGATTTGTTTCAGACAAAAATCAGAAAATTCCTTGTAATAAAGTTTTCTGAGAGTCCAGTGGATTTTGCTCCAAGACAGAGAGCTGGAGATCTCTGGGCAGAGTTAGAGGGCTTCTTTGTACAAATATTGGGATCATGAGGCTATACTGTCCCATGACAATATTCCAATATTCCATAATTCTTTTTGATGACATGTATATACATCTATATATATTAGATGGAGTCTTGCTCTGTCACCCAGGCTGGAATGCAGTGGCGGGATCTTGGCTCACTGCAAGCTCTGCCTCCCAGATTCACGCCATTCTCCTGCCTCAGCCTCCCAAGTAGCTGGGACTACAGGCGCCCGCCACCACGCCTGGCTAATTTTTTTGTATTTCTAGTAGAGACGGGGTTTCACCGTGTTAGCCAGGGTGGTCTCAATCTTCCGACCTAGTGATCCACCCACCTCAGCTCCCAAAGTGCTGGAATTACAAGCATGAGCCACCATGCCCAGCCATTTTTAAATATTTTTATTATAACTACTACACCTTTTTGAAAAAAGCTGGTCTAAGAAATGATTTTTCTTAAACTTAAATAATAGAGCTAACTTCAATTACACAAAACAATTATTCTTCTGATTCAGTCTATATTGATTAGCGTTGTGGATAAGGACCAGGTTTTTAAAAAAATGCAATCTGTCAATTATTGTTGAATGTTTATGCTATTGCTTTATACTAGCTAATGTTAATATCTGAGGATAAAAGAATTAGGGACAAAACACTGTCCTTGGTAAGGAAGAGAGAAAACTATACCAAAGTTGGCAGGTGCAAAAATAAAGGTCTGCATAAAGTTTGAAGAGACCAAAGGAGTAAATAATGTCTTCTTATTGACTTAATGTGGTAAAATAAGACTGAGTAACATGAAAATTAAGCCAATTATTGTTACTGCTTTCTTTTTTATTGAGATCCTGCCTCCTCTTTCTTCTTCTCAACACCTATATTATAGGTCCTAACTTCATTAATCTTATCTTGCCCTATATAATAATAGATTGTGAAAATGATTTTTTTTTATTATACTTTAGGGTTTTAGGGTACATGTGCACAATGTGCAGGTTTGTTACATATGTATCCATGTGCCATGTTTATTTCCTGCACCCATTAACTCGTCATTTAGCATTAGGTGTATCTCCTAATGCTGTCCCTCCCCCCTCCCACCACCCCACAACAGTCCCCGGAGCGTGATGTTCCCCTTCCTGTGTCCATGAGTTCTCATTGTTCAATTCCCACCTATGAGTGAGAACATGCGGTGTTTGGTTTTTTGTCCTTGCGATAGTTTACTGAGAATGATGTTTTCCAGTTTCATCCATGTCCCTACAAAGGACACGAACTCATCATTTTTTATGGCTGCATAGTATTCCATGGTGTATATGTGCCACATTTTCTTAATCCAGTCTATCGTTGTTGGACCTTTGGGTTGGTTCCAACTCTTTGCTATTGTGAATTGTGCCGCAATAAACATACGTGTGCATGTGTCTTTATAGCAGCATGATTTATAGTCCTTTGGGTATATACCCAGTAATGGGATGGCTGGGTCAAATGGTATTTCTAGTTCTAGATCCCTGAGGAATCGCCGACATGAACAGACACTTCTCAAAAGAAGACATTTATGCAGCCAAAAAACACATGAAGAAATGCTCCTCATCACTGGCCATCAGAGAAATGCAAATCAAAACCACAGTGAGATACCATCTCACACCAGTTAGAATGGCCATCATTAAAAAATCAGGAAACAACAGGTGCTGGAGAGGATGTGGAGAAATAGGAACACTTTTACACTGTTGGTGGGACTGTAAACTAGTTCAACCATTGTGAAAATGATTTTTACATGTTCGTAAAGTTTTTTCTTCCCCCTTTAAGTATTTACTCATTAGACTCATTTTTTATTTTGAATTCAGATATATTTCCAATTTTATTATATAATAAAGATATTCAAGCTCTCTACTCCCAAGAATTGAGGTATTTTTAAATGTACTATTGTCATGCACACAATAACAATGATCCTCCGACAAGATGGCACAAGCTTAAAGTTGGAATTATTTGGAGTATCAAAAGGTTATAGGTTTTCCTGCACATTTCTGTTGACTTATCTATGTTTATTGGGTATTTCATTTCCTCCTCTTTACCTTTGACAAATCAGAGATAAAAGTATAATTCACAACAATGGGGCAGAAGGCAACTGGCCGTCAACCACATAATCAGTATGTTCTAATCAACAAAGCTGACCAAATTCAAGAGTGGATCAGAATAGACTTTATCATAATGAGTATTTCCAATTTTTAGACCAAATAACAAAATTATCTGAGAATACTGAGTTAATGTTATATTTATCAAGCATATCTGATTAGAAGAACCATCTGATGGCATTCAATTGGTAGACCTCTCTCCTAAAGAGTCAAATTAAGTAGATCATTGGTGAAATCCAAGAATTCTTTCTTTTTGCAAAAACCTAAAATTACTTTAACAATCAGGAACATTTAAGACAGATTTAACATATCATCATAAGTCACTGTCATCTACATATTTAATTAACTTGCAAACTTTATGATATAATTCACTAAAGACTTAATCCAATCCATGCCTCTTCCTAACAGTGAATACTCAGTGTACTAAAGGCTTTCCAAAATAAATGATGTGTACCTTTCTATATGTTCTCTTTTAAGAAAAATCGTTATTGGATAACATAAACAAGGAAGAGTTACTTACACCAGTTTATACAAATCTGAAGAAAGGAATGGAAACATACCAAAAAAATGAAAAGAAATAACAACTACGCATTAACCACAAACTTTAAATCCAACACTAATTAGACTCAAAGAGTTATACTCTCCTTTCCCGACCAACACTTATGGTCTGTTGTTTGTAGCTACAACAATTCAGGCTCTTGTAGTTGCTGAGCATATAAACATTCAAATTTCCTATATGTTTACATGCATCTAAGGTGCCTCATTCTCAAATCAGTATTCCTCAATTTTTTCCCGTATCAATACATTCCTAGATCTTCCACTCTCTTATATTTGGGAACCCTGTTCCCTACTACACCAAACATACAAAGATGATGTCTCAATCATATTAAATACAATTTCAAGATTTTAATAATTTGCCTTTTGATATTACTTGACCACAAAGAACTAATTTAAGTTACAGCTGGTCATGATTTCTCAGCAATTATCATGCATATTTGCTAATCCTTCCAAAGGAGAAAAGAATCTAACCTACAAATTGCTAATGTAAAAGCCTTTATAAATAATAAAATTAAAAATTAATGAATGGCAGATATTGTATTGAATATTAATCTCTATTTTGTAATTTATTCTATTTAGAATCAAATGAAGGGTATTCTTTTTCTTTTTTATTGCTCTATAGTAGTTGTATATATTTTGGGGATATGTGTGATATTTTGGTACATGTATACAATGTGTAAGGATTATGTCAGGGCAATTGGGATATCCATCACCTCAAACATTCATCTTTGTGTTGGGAACATTCCAATTTTTCTAGCTGTTTTTAAATATACAATAAATTATTGTTAACTATAGTCTGTCTATACTATCAAATGAAGGTTTTTTTAAACATCAATCAATAAGCCTCTGAAAAACTGGAGGCCCTGTATGCTGTTCCAGTAGTGCCCAATGGCCCTGCCCCATTCACGCTTTGAAATAAATCAACTCATCTTGATGTTTCTTCTTTCACTGTTCCATAACCCTTCCAGCAATTCTTCACCTTTGGAATAGACAAAATATTGCTTGTGGGGTAATCAGATTTGGTCATCTAAGAACAGGTTTAAGAGAAGATGTTTAGGCTGTTATTTATGTCTAGAAATTTTAGCAAATTCTCAGTTTCATTTGACAGTTTGTTACTTTTTTTCCGAACTTTACAAAATTTTTCTAGATGGTTAGGCCTCCCTGCTGTTGCCATCTGTCATGATGTGTCAGTTGCATTGCAAAGAAACTACTGTTGGAAGGTGACAAAGGCCAATCAGTATGATTACAATGAGTCACCTAACTTAACTTGCTAACTTAACCTCCACAAATGAAAGATACTTAGGAACCTGTTAGACTCTGTTTCCTTGTGCTTATATACACAATTAACTTCTTAAAAGAAGTCATCGACTGTTTCTCAAACACGTATCTAAGGACAACAATTCATTGTCAATATGAGCTAAGTTAACTACCACCTTGGGGGACTAGGAATGAACTGAGTCTCAAATCCTGGTCTCAAATGTTACTTTTTCATTTTTAGTTTGACAATGGAAACTAGATACAGAAATAACAGAGTGCCAGAAACAGTCTTCTTTCTTAATATTTGTGTCTGAGTTGGCAGCTAAATGCTGACAATCTCACATGCAGTCCTGCTCTGCTAAGATTTGCAAACTTAACTGTGTTAGCTAGTTCGGATAAGCTTTACATAAGCATCTGAATTTCTGGGTGCTTATGGAAAATGAACCAAATTCCTTTCCTTTTAAGATGTACTTATGTCTGATGCAAACACATTCATGTAAAAATAACAGGTCTTGCTTTACATACCTAAGCTTACCATTAATATTAAACAATGAATTTAATGTTGTTAGCCACGTGGTACTTCACTCATTTCAATGAGCAGGGATCTTTTGTGTTTATTTTCTTTGCAGCCAGTAAAATACATCATTTTCTTTTTTCTAAAACAATGGCTATTGTTCTGAGGAATAAAGGCATTCCATGGTAAAGTGCAATCATGATTCCAAAAGACTGCAGGATATAAAAACCATAAAACTGTACATAGTGCTAAGATATAGTAATATAACACCTGAGGAGGATAATGATGACAGGCATTGTTTCCCTGGTCTGGTTAAAATTCAGTTACCGCTTCTATTTATTTATATATTGGATTCCTGTTAACATTGATTATGTGATGTCACTGTCCTTTACCGAAATAAATTCACTAAAAGTTAAAAAGTTGAACACTACTAAGGACCTCTATTCCCTATAATTGATTTGCTTGCAATTAGGATAAACTGTCACCTACTTGTGAAGCATATGTAGTTGATGGGTCCAAAGGTTTCAAAATATGATGCTTTCTGAGTCCTTGGGAAAAGTTACAAATATATGGTTTCTTTTCTAAAAATCAAAAAAAAAAAGTAAGGTTTCTGACACAGTCAAGCCTAGCAAAAGCATATAATAATTTCAGACAGATTTTAGAACCAGATGATATTTAAACCTGAATACAGTTTTAGGTCTAACATTTAAGTCTTTAATCCATCTTGAATTAATTTTTGTATAAGGTGTAAGGAAGGGATCCAGTTTCAGCTTTCTACATATGGCTAGCCAGTTTTCCCAGCACCATTTATTAAATAGGGAATCCTTTCCCCATTTCTTGTTTTTGTCAGGTTTGTCAAAGATCAGATGGTTGTAGATGTGTGGTATTATCTCTGAGGGCTATATTTTGTTCCATTGGTCTATATCTCTGTTTTGGTACCAGTACCATGCTGTTTTGGTTACTATAGCCTTGTAGTATAGTTTGAAGTCAGCTAGTGTGATGCCTCCAGCTTTGTTCTTTTGGCTTAGGATTGACTTGGCAATACGGACTCTTTTTTGGTTCCACATGAACTTTAAAGTAGTTTTTTCCAATTCTGTGAAGAAACTCATTGGTAGCTTGATGGGGATGGCATTGAATCTATAAATTACTTTGGTAAGTATGGCCATTTTCATTATATTGATTATTCCTATTCATGAGCATGGAATGTTCTTCCATTTGTTTGTGTCCTCTTTTATTTTATTGAACAGTGGTTTCTAGTTCTCCTTGAAGAGGTCCTTCGCATCCCTTGTAAGTTGGATTCCTAGGTATTTTATTCTTTTTGAAGCAGTTGTGAATGGGAATTCACTCATGATTTGGCTCTCTGTTTGTCTGTTATTGGTGTATAAGAATGCTTGTGATTTTTGCACATTGATTTTGTATCCTGAGACTTTGCTGAAGTTGCTTATCAGCCTAAGATTTTGGGCTGAGATGATGGGGTTTCCTAGATGTCATCTGCAAACAGGGACAATTTGACTTCCTCATTTCCTAATTGAATGTCCTTTATTTCTTTCTCCTGCCTGATTGCCCTGGCCAGAATTTCCAACATTATGTTGAATAGGAGTGGTGAGAGAGGGCATCCCTGTCTTGTGCCAGTTTTCAAAGGGAATGCTTCCAGTTTTTTGCCCATTCAGTATGATATTGGCTGTGGGTTTGTCTTATTAAATCTTAGAACTAAAATAAAAACCCTAGAAGAAAACCTAGGCAATACCATTCAGAACATAGGCATGCCCAAGGACTTCATGTCTAAAACACCAAAAGCAATGGCAACAAAAGCCAAAATTGACAAATGGGATCTAAGTAAACTAAAGAGCTTCTGCACAGCAAAAGAAACTACCATCAGAGTGAACAGGCAACCTACAGAATGGGAGAAAATTTTTGCAATCTACCCATCTGACAAAGGGCTAATATGCAGAATCTACAAAGAACTCAAACAAATTTACAAAAAAAAAACCAAACAACCCCATCACAAAGTGGGCGAAGGATAGGAACATACACTTTTCAAAAGAAGACATTTATGCAGCCAACAGACACAAGAAAAAATGCTCATCATCACTGGCCATCAGAGAAATGCAAATCAAAACCACAATGAGATACCATCTCATACCAGTTAGAATGGTGATCATTAAAAAGTCAGGAAACAACAGGTGCTGGAGAGGATGTGGAGAAATAGGAACACTTTTACACTGTTGGTGGGACTGTAAACTAGTTCAACCATTGTGGAAGTCAGTGTGGTGATTCCTCAGGGATCTAGAACTAGAAATACCATTTGACCCAGCCATCCCATTACTGGGTATATACCCAAAGGATTATAAATCATGCTGCTATAAAGACACACGCACACGAATGTTTATTGCAGCACTATTCACAATAGCAAAGACTTGGAACCAACCCAAATGTCCATCAATGATAGACTGTATTAAGAAAATATGGCACATATATACCATGGAATACAATGCAGCCATAAAAAATGATGAGTTCATGTCCTTTGTAGGGACATGGATGAAGGTGGAAACCATCATTTTGAGCAAACTATCGCAAGGACAAAAAACCAAACACATGTTCTCACTCATAGGTGGGAATTGAACAATGAAAACACTTGAACACAGGAAGGGGAACATCACACACTGGGGCCTGTTGTGGGGTGTGGGGAGGGGGGAGGGATAGCATTAGGAGATATACCTAAGGTAAATGACGAGTTAATGGGTGCAGCACACCAACATGGCACATGTATACATATGTAACAAACCTGCATGTTGTGCACATGTACCCTAGAACTTAAAGTATAATAAAAAAACAAAATAAAATGCATTTGTTCTACCATGTCAAAAAAAAAAAAACCTAAATACAAGTTTAACCCTGAAAATAAATAAATAAAACCCACTGACTTATGTTTTAGCCTTCCACTGTCTTCTAGGCATGGCGTTGCATGCTTCTGCCCCACTGCTTCATTCCATTCTCACAGCAGCTTTTTGAAAAAGATAGTATGCCGCCTCTTTTTATAGGTGAGGAAATTCAGGTACGAAGTGGTTAGGTAACCCACCCAAGATCACTTAAGTATTAAACAATTGGACTAGGATTTGAATCCGTTGTCTATAACTTAAAGACATTGTTCATTTACTAGTACGAGTTCAATATAATATGATCCATAAACTTGTTTATTATGAACACACTTCCCAGCTTCTGCAGCTCCACCTGGTGTCAAAGTTCGCAAAGTTTTTCTTTCTATAATCAAAGTGAATGTCCTCATCTATAAAATGGGGCCATGTGCACCCACTTCAGGGGGTCATGACCAGGAGTACATGAGATGACATATGGGGGGAGCCTTGCCAACTGTGTGATGTATATTCAAAACTCATTCTTCCCATCATCCCTACAACTCTATCTGCCCCACACCAAAGAAAGCAAAGTTCTAGTTCGCTTTTCTAATTTTTCTTTTTTTAGTGTCTTCTCAACAATGAAATGGGGAAAGAGCAGTTGTATCCTACTACAAAGTGATGTCGTGGAAATGTATGAAACTTCAGCTCCTTGTACTAAATTGAAGATTTCCAGATGCTTAATTAACTAATAACTATTCTTATTAATAGCTTAATTCTGTAAGAAAAAGTATCCCTAGCATATAAACAACCTATTTATAACAGTTATTTTTTAAATATCTCAGTTTATCTCTAAAACTATGTATTCAAAAATAACTAGTTTTAAAACATTTTATCTGTGAACTATATAAGAGAAATAAAATGTTTAAAGCACAAATGGGAAAGATTTGCTAACTATTTCTGTTTAATACATAATTCCCACCCACAATTATGGGAATTATGGGAGCTACGATTCAAGATGAGATTTAGGTGGGGACACAGCCAAACCCTATTACCCATTAACGTCTATTATGCCTCCCAGCTGAATACCAAACTCAAATCTATTATCTGTGTAAAGGAATGAGTGCACCTGAAGAAATCACACCAGAGTAATTTGTTGCCACTCACTCACTGTTTTCGTATCTTGCTCTAGCAAAGCCTGAAACACCAGCTACCAACACTTTTACTTCACTATAAGCATCATCATCATCTTATTTTCTTCATGCACAGCAGATAATGAGTCCCACTAAGACTCTGGAATCATACCTGCCCCCTCGGACCTGACTTCATGAGTCATCGTGAGCATGCCAAGCCGCTCTCAGCCTGAAGATAGAGAATGGAGAGAGAGAAAAGGAGATATCTCACTTGATTTCCAGTTCCCTTCAGAGTACAAGCTTTCACATGTTTACAACTTAACTTTTAAGTTGTAGCCACAGTTTTATGTTCACACCTAAAATTTTCTTTACTAAAATTTATGCTTAAAAGATTTCTGTTTAATACATGAATTTAAATTTACTGCTTAATCAACTAGTCAAGCAAATGCTACAACTTATGCCAGAACTTCAGTTTAGAGAGAACAACAAAACTTTGCTATTTTCAACATCCTTAGGTAGGAATAAAATAACTACATCAATTAAGTCTTGCCTAGCACTTGATGATATAAAAAACAAACAAAAACAAGCACTTGCACATACATTTGATCACCACTAACTACCCTACGAATAGATATTATCTCTTTTATATAGAGTAGAAATAGGCCTACAGTAAGTGACTGGCTTTAGGTCACACCACCAGCAGATAATAGAAATGGGAATTAAGTAGTTTTTCTGATTCTATATTGCTCACTATTTCCAGCACATATCCTAAAAGTAAAACAAAAAGCTGTGACATTAATACTATGAAACATTAATATTGTTTCAAAGTGAAACATTAATATTATCATTGACATCCAATAGTCATAATATGATTTTTTAAAACTTTGCAACCCAAAATATAAAGAAAAGTAATGACCTCTCTCTTTCCTTAACACTTTCTTTCTCAAAATTTTATCTTGGGTGCTGATAAGATTGTGGAGAAAAGGGAATGCTTATACACTGTGGGTGGGAATGTAAATTAGTTCAGCCACTACGAAAAGCAGTTTGAAGATTTCTCAAAGAACTTAAAACAGAGCTACTCTTTGATGTATTATTGGGTATATACCCAAAGGAAAATAAATTGTTCCACCAAAGGACACATGCACTTGCATCACTGCAGCATTATGCACAATAGCAAAGACATAACTTAGGTGCCCATCAACTGTGGATTGGATAAAGAAAATGTGGTACATAGACATCATAGAATACTAAACAGCCACAAAAAAGAATGAAATCATGTCCTTTGCAGCAACACAGATGCAGGTGAAGGCCATTATTCTAAGTGAATTAACACAGAAACAGAAAACTGAATATTGCATATTTTCACTTGTGAGTAGAAGCTAAACACTGGGTACACATAGACACAAAGATCAAAACAATACATACCTGGGGCTACTGGCGGGTAGAGAGAGGAGGGAGTAAGGGCTGAAAAACTACCTATTGAGTACTATACTCACTACCTGTGTGACAGGATCATCCATACCACAAACACATAACATACCCATGTAATAAGCCTGCACACATACCCCCTAAATCTAAAGAGAAGTTGAAATTATCTTTTTTAAATGTATCTTGGGAAGTCTAGAATTTTTTATTCTCCGAGGTTTCTAAACCTTGTTAAATTGAATAATTTTCACTTTCAACCAATTTCAACCATAGACTTCAAAACACTTCAGCTAGATTCTCAATTTTGTTATCATGGCACATCATTACATCTCTGCAATCGTAAACTCTCAAAACTAACCCCATGTTCTACCACCCCAGCTCCCTCAGATCCTTTCTTTATTCACCCCTCTCCATTAACTTATCAAAGTCCTGACCTTTTCAAGTTCTTCTGAGATTGTCGACTATCTCTTGGTTTCTCTCTCAATCCTCATTGTTGATTTGCTAACTATTCTTTAACCTCTAGAACAGGGGTCCCCAACCCCCAGACCACAGACCAGTACCAGTCTGTGGCCTGTTAGGGGGCCACACAGCAGGAGGTGGGCAGCCAGTAAGTGAGTGAAGCTTCATCTGTATTTACAGCTGCTCCTCATCATTTGCATTACCACCTGAGTTCCACCTCCTGTCAGATCAGCCGCGGCATTAGATTTTCACAGGAGCATACACCCTATTGTGAACCGCACATGTGAGGGGTCTCTGCTGCATGCTCTTTATGAGAATCTAATGCCTGATGATCTGTCACTGTCTCCCATCACCCCCAGATGGAACCATCTAATTGCAGGAAACAAGCTCCAGGCTCCCACTGATTCTACATTATGGTGAGTTGTAAAATTATCTCCTTATATATTACAGTGTAATAATAATAGAAATATAGTGCACAATAAATATAATGCACTTGAATCATCCCAAAACTATAACCCCCATCCATGGAAAAATTGTCTTCCATGAAACCAGACCCTGGTGCCAAA
This sequence comes from Symphalangus syndactylus, assembly GCF_028878055.3. Taxonomy (NCBI): domain Eukaryota; kingdom Metazoa; phylum Chordata; class Mammalia; order Primates; family Hylobatidae; genus Symphalangus; species Symphalangus syndactylus. The sequence goes on from NC_072426.2 coordinate 63,261,510, forward strand.
AAGGTTGGGGACCACTGCTCTAGACCATTCCATTTATTGTACCCATTGTATTAGTCTGTTCTCATGCTGCTAATAAAGACTTACGTGAGACTGGATATTTATAAAGGAAAAGGCTTAATTGACTCACAGTTCACGTGGCTAGGGAGGCCTCACAATCATGGCAGAAGGCAAGGAGAAGCAAAGTCCTGTCTTACATGGCAGCAGGCAAGAAGAGAGCATGTGCAAGGGAACTCCCCTTTATTTATATATAAAAAAAAAACCAAGCAAAAGGAGTTTCCCCTTATAAACCATCAGATCTCATAAGTCTTACTCACTACCACGAGAACAGCAGGGAGAAACCACCTCGACGATTCAATTATCTCCCACCGGGTCCCACCCACAATTATGGGAATTATGGGAGCTACGATTCAAGATGAGATTTAGGTGGGGACACAGCCAAACCCTATTACCCATTAACGTCTATTATGCCTCCCAGCTGAATACCAAACTCAAATCTATTATCTGTGTAAAGGAATGAATGCACCTGAAGAAATCAGACCAGAGTAATTTGTTGCCACTCACTCACTGTTTTCGTATCTTGCTCTAGCAAAGCCTGAAACACCAGCTACCAACACTTTTACTTCACTATAAGCATCATCATCATCTTATTTTCTTCATGCACAGCAGATAATGAGTCCCACTAAGACTCTGGAATCATACCTGCCCCCTCGGACCTGACTTCATGAGTCATCGTGAGCATGCCAAGCTGCTCTCAGCCTGAAGATAGAGAATGGAGAGAGAGAAAAGGAGATACCTCACTTGATTTCCAGTTCCCTTCAGAGTACAAGCTTTCACATGTTTACAACTTAACTTTTAAGAGTAACTGTATTCTTCAAGAAAGATATAGTCTCCATTGCTCATTTCCTAGTCACTTCTCATCCCACTGAAAGCTGCTTTCCATTCCCTCTTAAACTCCAGAAAATCTCCAATGACTTCCTAGTTACCAAATGGCACTTTTTAATTATCATTGCTTTATTGACACTGTCAATTATTCCCTCCTTTAAAAAACTGCCCTTCTATGATTTTTAAGATTTTGAGTAAATTCTCACTTTGCTGTGTCCTTCCTATTGTCCTCTTCCTCTGTTCGTTGCTGAAGCATTTGTGTTTCTCAGGTTTCTGTCATCAGCTCTCTGGTGTACTCATTTTAAATGCTTTTCCTGATTGACTTCATTCATTCTGGTGGTTTCAACTGTATACTGATAACTCCCAAATACATATTTGGGCTCAAAAAGATATGCATATATATATAAATGCAGATGCAAATGCACATAGTTATTTGTGTGTGTGAATACAGTACACACACAGACACACGCACACATTCATAGATATCCCCAGCCAGCCCAGCTGTCTCCCCCAAGCTTCAGAATCACACTCTTAACTGACTGCTAGATGTCTCTACTTGCATATCCTATGCAGATATAAACTCAACACAGTTAAAACTGGATGTAATTTATAAGACCTCAAAATTAGAAATTGCAAACTCTTCCTTGAACTTTTCCACTATGCATTTCTAATGAAACACTAAGTCTTGCCAATTTTACTCAATAAATATTTTTTCTACACTGCCTTGGTTCAAAACCACATTTTTACTCTGTGGGATTGTTAAAAGAATCTCCAATATGTCTATTGTCTCCAAATGGCCCATCATGTGGAAAATACCCAACGCATAAATACCCAGGTCACTTCCCTGACTAAATCTCATGGCTCTGTGGCCTGCAGAGAATCAAGGCTAGTTCTCTGCAATTTCTCTAGCCTCATCTTTCCAAGATATATTGAACTCAGAGTTGAATCCACTTTGGGTGAGATCTGAGGCACCTATAATTTAGGAGAGAATTCTATTAAAGAAAAAGGATACAAAATTAGATACAAAAGTAAATATTTGTCTAGAACAAAAAAAAGAAATCACAACAAATACCGGGACTTAAAAATACGGGTCTCTTTCTTTGAAATCTCCTTAGGCAATTAAATAGAAACGTTTACACAGAAATGATTCCAGATTGCAACCTGGCATCCCCTTTCTACCTAAAACCCTTACAACCCCTAGAAATCCTCAGAACTCATCAGGGACTGTTCAAGTGAGAAAACCTAAAGGTGGAAGCTCCCTAGCTTTCTAGTAAACTCTGCTCTACTTGCATTTTAAGGCCCAAACACACTTCAGGCAATTTGCTGCCTTTTTGCCTTGGCTCATGCATTAAATGCAGTTGTCAATTCCATGTCCTGCCCTGCCTTGCCCTGCCATTTTCTCTCATCTTCGATCGATTTATCTTGCCTAAATAATTCTCAATTTTAACCATTGCTTAATATCTAGCTCAAGTGTTGCCTGATTCAGACAAGCTGGGTGACTCCACTCCTCAGGACTCTCTTAAGTCCAGGTGCAGCCCTCCCTTGACATTTTCAGGGTCTAGGGCAACAGTACAAATGGAAGCTCACTTATTATATACTCATATATTTAAAAGTTATAAATCAAGCTGACAAACTGTTAAATAAAATGTATTATCTCCTCCTGCCCTGCGAAATATTTCTTCTAGATGGTTAGGTTCAAAGTCAGAATTATCAAACTTCTTGTACTTCTCTGAGCCAGAACTTGCCACACTGGGAGATCTACCCTTCAATCCGAGAACATAAGCTTCTCTTCTGAACCAGTCCTGCCACCTCTATCTTCATTCCACGCTACAATAGCTTCACATGTGTACACATAGATATCTCAGCCCTGTCCACGTTCCATCCATTGTCCCTGCAAACAGCTAGGTATTTGGACGATCCCTTGGGCTTAGGTGTGTGCAAACCAGTGGCAGAGTCCAAGGAATGGACTCAGGAAAGAGTCACAGCCCAGGGGCTACAGCAGCAGATAATCCTATCATCTAGGAGAGGTAAACTGCAGGTGATTACATTATTTCATCTCTCCAAATTCCTACTCCCATGGGAAGGGGCACAGCCAAATGGCAGACCAGAGGGAAGCTTTCTAAAGCACACAGGCCAAGGCAGGGCCTCTTCTTGCCTGGGCCTAAGGGTGATGCTGTTTTTAGGAATGATGTGTATGTCTCCCTGCTAGACTGTGAGCTCCTTATTTGCCAAGACTGCTTCTTATCCATTGTTGCCAGCAAATTATAAATGCCTGAAGAATGGATGAATAAATAAATGAATAGATAAGGAAAAGAAAAAGAAAAGCATAATTCTGGAGGTGGAAAGCCTATAAAGTTATGATTCTTGGGATGCTTCTGTTCCAAACAATCCTCCCACCAGGATCCCCAACTGATCTCTAGATTCTGCTCGTGGAAAAGATGCCTTTCCATCAAGAGGGAAGCCTTCTTTACGTGTAGTAAACTGGGATGCTATTTGAAATGTAGTGATTTAAAATACTTAGGTGGTGCTTAAAAATATGCCTTTTTACGAGTTCACTAGTGATTCTGATATACACTACCTGAAGATTTAAAACTACTAATACAGTTTAGGTAGCAAGAGGAATCACCTTCAAAATGAGGTACAGTTATTTCTCGGTCAGTAAATAACTATTGTTCGGTAGCAGATTCTTCCCTGATTCAGTGGTGTGAGAGGAAGATGGCCTGATGTAGGTGGGGAGGGGGGAGAATAATTTTTCAAATGGCAAAACCAGAAAATAATAAAGCTACACTACTTTTTAAAAAATGAATACACAGTATCTAACTGGCATACTAGCTGGCACAAAGTAACAACTGAATATATGGTAGATTAAAATTGGAAAATAACTTTCAGAAGTCTCTCAGATATCGTCACAGTTGGCCCTGTTTCTCTTCAGCTGAGCAATGACAAATAGAAACAGTGCAGTGAGGTATTTTTATCATTCACAGCTGCATTATCTGCTATCGCACTTCAGAAAATTCAAGGAGGATTTTTAAAAACATTTTATTATTATAAAAGAATTTTTTTACCAGAATTCATTATCAAAGCAGCACTAAAAAGACCTACCTACCAAAGAATCTGTAGATGAGTTTTGTACAAGGTCTGTGACGTTTCCTTCATTACATTTACAGAAAAGCAATCTGCAACCACTGTGTGATGTGATAGAAAGAAAAAAGATATTGGAGTTAAAATCCTGTCTTTGAGCACAATCTTAGCACCTTGGAAAAATTACTTAAGTTGTCTTTGCTTTAATTTCCTCACCTCTAAAACGAAGTTGAGAATAAAATTGCCAAATCCATAGGGCTGCTCTTTGAGGTTTAACTATGGTGGTTTAAATGAGGCACCTCCACAGCACCTTACAGTGAAGGTGTCTGATAAATGTTTGATAGACCCATTCACTTTATCTAAAATGCAATCATTATACATATGGCACATCACACAGAATAAAGATACATTTGAAACAACCACTGCCGATTTGACTTTCTAGCAGATGACCAACTAGGTTTCCTTGTACTGGTGTAAACATTCTTCACACATCGTATACTCATTTAATCATGATGTATTTCTTACTAAGTCTTACTCTGACAGTCCATAAAACCCTGAGTCTCTCATATAAAATTGGGTACATTTACCAGAAGCTCATCTATCAGACTGCTTCAATTAATTGACATACATTATCACATTGAATTTTACTTACCAAAACAATAAGTAAAGTTTTGCTTGCATTGAACATAATTTGGGTTCTAACTTTGATTCACCTTACTTAGTTCACTAATTTTAGCATTGTCTACTAGATTCCTATTAGATACGAGAATAAATCTGTTCTTTTGGGTTTGATTTTAATGGAAGAATATTAAGTAAGTCCAGTAGTTTGAATACCAATCCAGTAACTAAATTGTCCCATATTCTTTTAAAATAATTCTCAAACCAAGAACTAAAATGCCAGACATGAGAAACCTTATACAACTATATTTTCAAAAATTAAAAATTTGTCACAGTCATTCTTACACATAAAATGATTTTTATAGTGCCAGTGTCACCATTCATGACAATGGGTATCAGTGTCCTCATTGAATTTAGTATCAGAGCTCTTGGTTGACTTTTACAATTCTTTTCCATGTCCTTATTTACATTCCATATAATGTCTCCTCATTTTCTTCAGCTTCTAAACCTGCAAACGTCTTCTAATTTCTCTGTGTGTCATAAAGTGCGCCTAACTTGGAACTTAAGAGGATAATGAACTAGAAATCTAGAGGCACAGGCCAGCTCTTAGATTGACCACTACCCACAAGTGAATTAATTTAACCCTAACTGACAATATTTTAAAGGTATTATATTAAAATTGTAATCATTTACATTTTTATAACAATATTTCACACCTCATATTTTAATAGTTAACACATCACATTCAAAAAACAAACAAACCCATGAATAAAGCAATGGGAATTTCTATGTTTTCAAGAAGCGCTAACAATAACACTAACAAGAGGTCTTCCTAATTGGGTACACAAGCTTTAATTTATACCTCATGTAATTGTCGTTGTGCTTCATTTGGCAGATTCCTAGGAGGCTAAATTTTTACCTCAATTGGAAAAGTTGTTCTGTGGGTGTTCACTCTGAGACTGGCTAGGCTGCTCAGTGCTGTTTCTCAGTCGTGTCAAATTGTTGGAAACTATGAAATCGAATGGTGCTTATGTGTTTTCAAATTGTTTAGACAATGAGCTCTACACAAATATGAAACATCATCAATTTTTAACTTCTTAAAAGCATCTCCATGAGCAAAAATAAGAGAAATACTTTCTATTTTAATCTCCTATAAGATTAAAGAGTGAATGTAGCTGGAAATGTCTCATAGCCCCCCTCCACTCTTTCTACCATAAATGTGTCAAAAGCAAAGACGGAGATGGTTCCTTTGGTGTCCATGCTCTGTGTCTGCTAAAGATCTACAAATTGTGCTCTTTCAATTAAAAATTCTTTTTGTTGTTATTGTTGTGTCCCCAAAATACTATTATCTGTAAGCAACATATAGAGCAGTATTTCTACAAAGAGAATCAGGGTATCCTGACTACAGAGTTCCAGGAAATACTAGGTTAAATTATCCTGGTCCATTAGTAGCCATGTTGTGTAGTAAAGGCAGCATTGCTTTTGAGTTCCATTGCCCCACTCACTGTTATGTTACCTTCATCACAGTACTTCTTTACCTCACACCTCCATTTCTTTGTCCACATAGTAACGAGACTGGACTATAAGATCTTTAACATTGTAATACCTAATCACTGTTTTTTTCTAAGAAACAAAATAAGAAGTTGATATCTGAGTTTATTAGCTATTCTGGTTTGATCTCATTAGTTTGAAATCCTAACATACAACTTAAAGCCTCTGGTTTGAAATTTTAACAAGACATACAGCTAATTTAATGTCAGCCATCCAACTTAAGCTTATAAACTAATCTAACATTTCTCTGAGCATGTCAGTAACCAGACTGATATTCAAATAATGTAGCAATTAACAATTCCTGTCTGGATTATGGTTCTATGCTTGTGGAAAAAAATATAAAAGAATTTTTATAGCACATAGAAACAATTTATAAAGAATGATAAAATCACGCTGAAAGAATTTTTAACTGTTGTATTTAACCAAGAGCGTACTATTGGCATAGAGTTCTAATTTACATACTACTGATTTTTTAAATACTATATATTTTAAAGTATTGAATTATAATTTACTTAATACAACTTAAGCTGACTTCTCCCATTATTCTGATAGCACATACAGTCAAATGCAGGTAGTTTTAAGTAACAACTATCTCATAACAGAGATTCACAAGAAAATGCTGTTTGCCTCTTCACAATTCTCTAAACCAAACCACAAGTTATAACAATAAGAATTAAGTGTGTTTCCTCCCATTTAGCGTATATGGTCTTCAAACATAGACATCAAAAGAAAACCTACTCAAAAAGAAGCTGAATATCCATTATGAAATGATAGTGTTATGACATGAAGTTATAGAACATTAGCTTTTACACTTCCATGTACTTCAATATAATTCTGTATTAATTATGTAGAAGAAAACAAATAGACTTCATATGTTGAGTTTTGTTTTGAATAGTAATATTTTTTAAAAGTGCTAAAATAAAATGTCAAGACTATTGTTTCTATTTTGTTCCCATCCTTTTATGTCTGGAGTTTTTATTTCTTCTTTTAACATTGGGTAATGTGAACCCCACCATAGGCTTTTATTTAAAGTTTTGAAAAACTCTGGATTCTTTCTTTATCAGCAAATAAAGATAAGAGTAGCATGCTAAAAATGCCAATTTTGCTTCTTGTCCTGAAGGTGATAATGTGCTTTCCAAAGCGAATTTTCTTTCTAAATCCAAAGACCCAGTAATATCACCTTAATAATCTTTTCATCTTGAATAGCACGGTTCTTTGAAAATATTAATTACTGAACCATTCACGATATCATTTTGAAACTATGTTATACTACTTGTAACACCTTAGCAAATTCAAAATGTTGTACAAAGAGAAATCAATATTATTAGAGGGCTGTTGACCAAGAAGATTTTTCAGAAATGCCACTGTTCTAAGCTTAAGTGTGTACAATAAGCTTGAACATTAATTAGGTACTGAAAACAACAAGCTTTTTTTGGGTGGAGAAACATGTCATTAGTCATAGGTCCTATGAGTGGAAAAATTTTAAGATACTTGAATCGTGATCTTTAAAAATAAATGCAGCCATCTATAATAAGTTCTTCATTCTAATCAGTTTTTTCTACACTTAATTGATACAATCTTGTAGCAAATAACTATGTAATGAAAAGAGATGGTTGAAAATGAGTTGCATGCTTATTTTAAAACCCAACCATTTTTATTGATGTGATAGGGATAACAAATCTGAAAGCATAAATGTTATATTGTAAATAATATAAGGTTTTTGACTTTTCATTTATGCTTCAGAATCCTAAACACATTGTCTTACTTATTTGTAATCCATCAACCCAGGTGACAAATTGTCTTCTATATTTACCCACCCAGAATATACAAGAAGCATACTGTATTAGCAGCTGAAACTACAAACGCTACTGTCAATCAAACAGTCTGGCAGAGTACCATATTTCTTGTCACCAAGAGGCTTAAAGCAAAGAATCTGTGCCTAATTCTTTTAAACCTTATAGGTCAAAAGGTTTTAAAATTATTTTTGACACCATTTCTTTGCTTTGTCAACAGGCCTGAGTACTTTTTCGCTTGTAAAGGATATAAAAAATGACTCATTCTAACATCGCAAATTTATGGGTTTAAGACATCACTTTTCACAGTAACATAATTCTTCAGGCAGATTAGATGATTGCTATGCCTCAAAAATATTTTGATCTGCTTTTGAAAACTGTGTCCCAAAATCTTGGCTACACAGAACCTAGAACTGGGCCAAATGGCCAATGGGAACTTGGAGGTGTTTTGAGCTATGATAATGGTTATAGTCCTAGGGTAAAGGGTCCTTACTCAATTGAGCTGATTACAACTTCTAGGAACATTATCAATTCCCCATGGCCTACACTGGATCACAAGGAACACATTTTTAACAGTTCTTTTAAATTAATTCCTCAAAGATCAAATCATATTAATGCACAGCTTTTGATAAAAATTCCCTCTATGTATAAGGAATATTTCAGAACACATGTTTTCCCCTTGAGTTTTTGTTCCTCTCTTACTTGTTTCATATTCAACCTACTTCAGTGTACATCCTGACATTTCTAACCCCTGTCCCAACTTTCTTCACACCTCAAATATCTCTTCTCAATCCTATGAGCTAGACAATATCAGCTGACTCTCTCCCACTCAGGTACACTTCTCTCTATTTGATTCTTGACACTTTTGCTGCAGTTATTTTTCTGCTCATCAATCTCTTTTGCTTGCATTAGCTCATAAAAACATATCATTGTGTTTTTATATGCCACTCCCAGGAAGCAAATCTACCCTTTGCCTTCCTTATTTAATCTTCTTACTCTAGTAATAATAAGCCATCTTCATGACCACATACCTTACACCTAACATACTCTTTCTCTGCAAATTTAGTGACTTCACTCCCTTCTTAAAAATCTCTGTCTCCATGAAGTTTTTCTAGACATACTGAAAGCCATTGACAAGTTCCTCCTGGCCTCACCCTGAATAAACATGAAACAGTTTTCACAGCCTCTCAGTTACCACCCAATAGTGATACACCAGGCTACTGTGTAGGTTTTTATTATTTCTTTTATTTTCTCAGTATGTGCTTATGCTGTCGGGTGTATACCTTTTATGTCAGTCTGTGTGGATGTGGTTGGTGAGCAATTATAGAGTTCTAGAAGTTATAAGTGAGGCAGCAATGCATTACATGCAATGGCCACGAAGGTTTCTCCAAATTCCACACTGACTTGATGTGTATTATTCCTCCTTTTTTCCATTTATTAGGAGGCCCAGAGGTACCCACCATCTATTCAGTAAAGAGGAAATGATTCGGAAAAGAGTGACTATAATATTCATTCATTTATATACACATAAGAAAGAGAAGCATATATATATAATCACACAATAATTAAAATAAATATATAATTGTATAATAAAAGTAGACCAAAAACAACCACGTAAGTATATAATTTCCAGAGAGGAGGAAACATCTTTTAGATGTCTTCAAATACTCTCTCTCTCAGCCCAAACTCTCAACACTTAGAAAAACAATCACTATTAAAGTAATGGTTGCTTAACTATGAATTTTTTAATGCTATCTTCAATAAAAATTGAGCTAACTGAATCCATTGCATAAAAATTCCCCAACACTTTTATTTTTTTTTCCCAGAGGTGGCAGTGGTATGTACTAAGCCATAGCTTAGGTTTATACTTACTGTGAATGTGTTATAAAGCTAAGGATTTTGTGGTTTTTAAAATTTACCATATTATATCCAAATGGCATTTTGCAAGCAACACGTGTATAAATTTGGGCTGTAATTGAAATTGTACATGAATAATAAGTAATAAACATATTGTCCTGAAATGTTTTTCAATTAGGATAACTTTACATGTGCTTGATTTTTTTTATATGAAAAGAATGTTACAATTACCAATACGCATATTATGATGATGTGGGGTGCGGTTGTAAATCTCAGCTTTGTCAGTAAGCTATTTTTAATAATTTTGTTTCTACAATTTTATTTGTACAGGCTAAAATCTTAAATAATTTTCATTTTCTTAGCCTTTGTCTCCTTATTTACTTTCCTAGATATGTTTTTTTTAAAGGGAAAAAAAGTACCCTATGCCAGAAAATCTTAAAGTAACCTCCCTTCTTAAATCCACGGTAAAATCTATGGCTTCCACATTTGCAAATGATTTTATAATAGACCCTTCTACCACATTACTTGGAACTAAACAAAACTGGGACTTTAGCAGAGAAGGTCTGTAGATATTTTGTACATAGAAATATAAAGCCATTGTCTTATAAAATTAACCTGCTCTTAAATTTCTTGAGTAACAATATTTCACATGTTATATACAGACATTTTAGTGGCACGCATGTATATACTAAAAAAGAGAAAAAAGATCTAAAGTTTAGAGTTAATCTATAAATCTGTGGGAGGGCTTCCTGATTTCAGGGATATTTTATATCTCACAGATATAAAACAATGGTGTTTTGATAGAGTTTTAGTGGTAACCTTTACAAGTCATATCTTGTGCTAAATTACACTTTAGAGGGAATAGTGTTATAATAAAGTTCCAGTGTATCATTTCCCCTTTTACATGACACATATAAATTATATTTTCCAAATCAAGCCAATAGAAAGCTCATTGCTGGGTGAAGTTTGAGCTGTGTTTGAGCCATGGTGAACCAGCTTTTCCCACTCCCTTTCACCTTTCAGCTTTCAATTTCTCTGCTTTAGAAAAAAAAAAAAGACAGGCACTAGAGATAAATTTGACTTTAATGACATTAAATATTAATATTAAATATTCAGGATTTCCTTTTGAAGATTATTATATAGTACTCATATATTTCACAATAATATGACTGAGATGATTGCCTATTTGAAAAAATAAATGTCTATCATACCTTGTGCATAGAGGGAATTCAATAAATATGGAGTTTGTTAAAGGGAACTCAGCCTGCAACTGTGAAATCATAAGTTAATAAATAAAATACAACGATGATTTACCATAATCAAATTAGCCAGTAACATATATATATATGTTACAAGTCAGCTCTCATAAAAAGGCCTTTGCTACTTTTTCTGACACAACAACTGCATGATTCTTTTTATTCAGTGTACATTTATGTGATAAACTCTCATTAGAGTCTAAAAAGTTTGATATTCCCCTTATAAAACATACAGAAGAAGAACTCATTAAAGTAATGGATTTATTTAACAATTGTTTTTTCTTCAACTTTTATTTTATTGTCATCTAGTTGTAGGCTGATGCAAGTCAAATAAAAAAGTTTCTTCTGAGAACCAGAAATGGCAGCTCTGACTGTCATGGAGTATAGAGGTATAGTTGCTATATACATACTTTACTGGATAGACTATCCCTTAACCTATAGCCGATGAAATACTATGTGCAGTGAGATTCCGTTCCCTTTCCATAGATTACACTGTGTTGATTCTGTTTTGCTTTTGGTCAAATGCCAGAGCAATATATTTAGCAACAAGAAAGCAGTGCCGCTAATTAAAACAACATATTCCATCCCAACATATGCAAAAGAAAATAAATATTTAAATAAACATGGATTTGATAAAGACTGTCGTGATTAAAATTATACAAAACAAAATGATAGCCTAAGTATAGGGAGTTCTCTCCCCCAAACCTTCCATCTTAACCGGATTGCAAAAGTATTCAAATCAAAGAACGTTTAAAGATAGATAGGATAGTAAATCTAAAATTAAAAAGAAACACAATTAAAAGAGAGAAATTCATATTATGAAATATTTGTTTCAAAATAAGTTTCACTGATATATTTTTTAAGTTTTTCCATAAAATTTTGAAGAAGTATGAATTTTTTAATTACATTAAATTATGTAATTACCTATTTAGACCACACATTTCTAAATTCCTGTATTAATTTATTCGACATATATTTACTGAGCACCAGCTAGGTGCAGGTCACTGTGCCAGCTGATAGGATTAAAAGGATGAATAATACAGATATATCCCATTACCTTAATAGTTCAATGAAGTTAATAGTGCAATGAGGGGAACAGAAAGAAAACAAATAAATAGATACAAAAGATAATACCAAGTATGATTGAAGAAAGTAAACGGAGTTTGAGATAAACTAAAAAACTTTAGACAGAGTGGTAGGAGAAGTTCCTCTAAAGAAGAGACATCAAAGCTGAGACCTGAAGGATGAGAAGGAAATGGGCATGCAAAAGAGAGAAGACCAAGGGGCAGTCAGAGAGACCACCAGATGCAGAGGTCATGAGCAAGAAGCGTTTATAGAGGTCTAGGGACTGGAAGAACATCAGTGGGATCAACCTGGGAGGAATAACCTCAGTGGGGCTAGAGAAGGAAAAGAAGTTGGATTATAAACTCTGGAAGGAATTATGACCAGAAGAATGGATGCTGTTAAGATCTATTATAGAGGTAGAATCAACAGGACAGGACTGTACTGTTAAAACTTAAGATAACTTGGGCAGTGAGACCCAGAAATGTTAAACACTTTGGACAAAGTTATCCATTTAATGGCAGTGAGGGCACTAAATCTCAGGTATCCCAAATTATAAATCTAAAGGCCATTAGTACAGCAACTGTTATAGTGTGTCACATCATGTCCCACATTTATAGGGTATGTCTTGCAATATCATCCCTGAGAATTTATTCAAAATATATTTATGAATATGTGTATATATGAGTATATTAATTGAGTATAAAGTTATAATCTTTGGAAATCACAAGCTTTTTCCCAAAAACTCAGTGAGAATAGATATTTTCTTAGTGTCTCCTGGTCACAGTTAATGTTTGATAATACGGTTGTACATCTCATGTTTCTCAACGAGGCCTCTGTGGTGAGACTGGAGGTTACCCTCCAAAAACCCCTTCTCCTCTTCATCTAGGACACATGGCTGTGCAGTTAGAGTACCTACCATTCTCAGCCTCTCTCCATTGAAGAGCAGCCATGAACTAGGTCCCCACCAGTGGAACCGAAGGGAAGTGGTCTTTACCACTTCTGGGACTGGCCTGTAGGCTTGCCTCCTAGCATCAGGCTTGCCATTTTCACTTTCTTATTCCTCCTTCCAACAGCCTGAACACAGACATGGCGGTGACCCAGCACAGACCATGCAGATGATGACAGTTCCCTAGGAAATGTCAGAAAAATGACTTTGAGCAAAACTGAGACCTTAAATGTACACAAGGAACATGGTTTCCCTGTCATGTTGGAACTCTAATGTGAAAAAGAAATAAAATTCCTTGTTTTTAAGCCACACTCTTTTTTTTCTTTTAATTATACTTTAAGTTCTGGGGTACATGTGCACAACACGCAGGTTTGTTATATATGTATGCATGCGCCATGTTGGTGTGCTGCACCCATTAACTCGTCATTTACATTAGGTATATCTCCTAATGCTATCCCTCCCCCTCCCCCCACCCTACAACAGGTCCCAGTGTGTGATGTTCCCCCTCCCGTGTCCAAGTGTTCTCATTCCTCAATTCCCACCTATGAGTGAGAAGATACGGTGTTCGGTTTTTTGTCCTTGTGATAGTTTGCTCAGAATGGTGGTTTCCACCTTCATCCATGTCCCTACAAAGGACATGAACTCATCATTTTTTATGGCTGCATTGTATTCCATGGTGTATATGTGCCACATTTTCTTAATCCAGTCTATCACTGATGGACATTTGGGTTGGTTCCAAGTCTTTGCTATTGTGAATAGTGCTGCAATAAACATATGTGTGCATGTGTCTTTATAGCAGCATGATTTATAATCCTTTGGGTATATACCCAGTAATGGGATGGCTGGGTCAAATGGTATTTCTAGTTCTAGATCCTTGAGGAATCGCCCCGCTGACTTCCACAATGGTTGAATTAGTTTACAGTCCCACTAACAGTGTAAAAGTGTTCCTATTTCTCCACATCCTCTCCAGCACCTGTTGTTTCCTGACTTTTTAATGATCACCATTCTAACTGGTGTGAGATGGTATCTCATTGTGGTTTTGATTTGCATTTCTCTGACGGCCAGTGATGATGAGCATTTTTTCATGCGTCTGTTGGCTGCATAAATGTCTTCTTTTGAGAAGTATCTGTTCATATCCTTTGCCCACTTTTTGATGGGGTGTTTGTTTTTTTCTTGTAAATTTGTTTGAGTTCTTTGTAGATTCTGGATATTAGCCCTTTGTCAGATGAGTAGATTGCAAAAATTTTCTCCCATTCTGCAGGTTGCCTGTTCACTCTGATGGTAGTTTCTTTTGCTGTGCAGAAGCTCTTTAGTTTAATTAGATCCCATTTGTCAATTTTGGCTTTTGTTGCCATTGCTTTTCGTGTTTTAGACATGAAGTCCTTGGCCATGCCTATGTTCTGAATGGTATTGCCTAGGTTTTCTTCTAGGATTTTTATGGTTTTAGGTCTAACATTGAAGTCTTTAATCCATCTTGAATTAATTTTTGTATAAGGTGTAAGGAAGGGATCCAGTTTCAGCTTTCTACATATGGCTAGCCAGTTTTCCCAGCAGCATTTATTAAATAGGGAATCCTTTCCCTATTCCTTGTTCTTGTCAGGTTTGTCAAAGATCAAATGGTTGTAGATGTGTGGTATTATTTCTGAGGGCTCTGTTCTGTTCCATTGGTCTATATCTCTGTTTTGGTACCAGCACCATGCTGTTTGGGTTACTGTAGCCTTGTAGTATAGTTTGAAGTCAGGTAGCATGATGCCTCCAGCTTTGTTCTTTTAAGCCACACTCTTATAGGATCTCGATATTTCAGTGGCCTAGCTATATAGTAAACAATAAAGACTCCAAAATCTTTACCTGTCTGTGCAATTATACTTCCCAAGTTACAAATAATCTTGAACCTTAATAAGGGGAAACATAAAAGTCGTAATTGAATAAATCACTGGCTTACCCACGTGGTATTTTCAGGATGTCTTGTTGGGAGTGAAGGTAATTCTGACACATTAATTCCCATTCCATCCCATGTGCACATACACAAGCACTGAGATCCATTGTTATACATGGCTTTCCTAGAGGAAATGGCAGCTCTCAAATAGAAGGCAAATAATCCCCCCTGTGATGGTCAGTCACTCTCAAGTCTGCAGGCACAACTGCAAAACATATTATTAAGGCAATGCCTGTGGGTTAAATCATTAAACTGCATGGGTAGGCTATGGGATATTCTGGGTGTAGGTGACTTTGAGGAAGGCATAGACTAGTTTCAGTTCAGTACTGGAACCGTGACTCATGAGCACAAAGGTGGAATGAGTATCACAAATAATTACCCAGCCACATGGTGCCCAAGGGGAGCCAGTCACTGGTGCTATAACTGTGAATAGACTTCAATCTCTCCGAGGTTGGCAAAATTTCCACTATTCAAAAGTATGTCAACATGATAACTCAGAATCATTGGTTGTAGGTATCAACTGCCAGTTCAATCAGTTGTGGGCAAGACAGTAGAGTCACATGACAACTTTTACCATAGGTAACATTTATGGCTGTATTCCTCAGAAGGGTGATTTGGAAGTCAATGTTGAGTAATTCATCCACTATCCGACAGTGGTAGCAGTCATAGTGCAGTCATCATTACCATAGTAACAAACAGTTTTTGAATACTTACCAAGTTCCAGGCACTATGCCAAATGCTTTATATATACTATCTAATTTAATCTTTATATAACCTTATTATTATCCCCATTTTATAGCTAAAGAAACTGAAGCGTAGACACATTAAGTGGGGCAACAAATACCCAGACTCAGGCAGTATAACTTCAAAGCTTCATGCTCAATAATTTTATTGTATTATGACTTTTCTGTAGCTGGAGCCCATCATATTCGTATTTATGTTCCCAAAGCATCTAACCTATAGTTACCTGCATGCAACAAATGACGAAAACACAACTGGGAGACCCATGTTTAATTAACTAAAACAATGTAGTTAGGGTTTCCATTGTCCATTCTTACTATTGCTGTAATTAAAAATAATTTGCAAGGAGTAAGTGTCAACATAATAAAGCTTTAGTGCAGCATCCTAGAGATATTTGCAGATTAACACCTTGTTTGCTAATTGTGTCAGTGCTCAACTTATGTTGCAAAATATGAATGTAAAGAGTATGAGAGTCTTGCAGGTGGGATTGTTAAAGCAAACATCTCCACACATGTTTCAGCTTCAGCTCATAGAAATAAGGCTTCTACTGTCTCTCCATATGGAAAATCATTGACGAGAGCATTTTTGTCCCCTCTCTTGCTGGCCTGCTTTTCACTCCTATCTACTCCCAGAAAAATGAGTTCCTGATCCAATTGACAAGAGCTGGGTTCATTTACTAATAATGGGCAGGGCTACTGTGCCTCAAAAGCAGGAACTAGGCTAGCACTGCCATTTCTTTAACTTACTGGATTCAGGGGCAGATCTTCGCTATTCTGTCACTCCCAAAGTTTAGATGCTGGAGCCACCTTGTCCTTCACATCACTCTGAGGTAAGAAAATCTGTTTTTGTGGACTCACCTTTGTCTCTCTGCTCTGCTTTGACAGAGATAGGATTTTAGCTTTCCAGCAACTGGCTCAATTCATGGATTCAGAGTTTGTCTTAAAGGCTGGAAAAGCTCTACAGGCAATCTAAAATATGTGGATCCCAGGTCAAGACAGGAAGTCCCAAATGTGGGATCCCAGGTTAACACAGGAAGTCCCAAATCCAGCATTTGTAAGAGAGCACTAGATGGAGAGGTATAGCACACTTGAACATATACTCAAAAGAGCTGCTTTATACATATGTGTGTATATATGTATTATATATAATATATAATACATATATACATATAACATATAATACATATTATATATAATATAACATATTATATAATACATATTATACATTTTATGTAATATACAATGTATATTATATATATAATTTTTCTGGTTATAGGAGTAGATAGGAGTGAAAAGTGGGCCAACAAGAGAGGGGACAAAAATGCTCTCTTCAATAATTTTCCATATGAAGAGACAGTAGAAGCCTTGTTTCCATGAGCTGAAGCTGAAACATACGTGGAGATGTTTGCTTTAACAATCCCATCTGCAAGACTCTCATACTCTACATTCATATTTTGCAACATAAGTTGAGCACTGACACAATTAGTAAACAAGGTGTTAATCTGCAAATATCTCTAGGATGCTGCAATAAAGCTTTATTATGTTGACACTTATTCCTTGCAAATTGTTATCATATATATAATATATAACATATAATACATATTGTATTATATAATATATTATATATATTATATTATATAATACATAATATATATTATATATTATATAATACATAATATATTATATAATATACTACATATTATATAATACATAATATATTATATAATATACTACGTATTATATTATATAATATATAGTATACTACGTATTATATTATATAATACATATTACAATATATAATACATATTACAACATATAATACATATTATATAATATAATATATAACACATATTATATAATATAATATATAACACATATTATATAATACAATATATGACACATACTATATTATATAATATATGATACATATTATATAATATAATATATAATACATATTATATTATATATAATACATATTATATATTATATTATATAATACATATTATATTATATATAATACATATTATATAATATAATATATAATACATATTATATAATATAATATATAATACATATTATATTATATAATATAATACATAATACATATTATATTATATAATATAATACATATTATATTATATAATATATAATACATACTATATATTATATATAATATGTATATACACACACATATACCTTTCTTTAAACATGGGTTCTATCAGTCAGATCCCTTAAGGGAGATAAGTGCCACACAAAACCCACAACAACCTCTCTGATCATCAAGAAGCAAGACTTAGAAAGTTTTTCAAACTTAAAACAGAAAAACTGCTGGAATCCATTGCCACATTAATTTAGGCCATTGTATCATCCTCAGAATAAATCCACATCTTACTGCTGACTATGTTTGAGATTTCAATTACAAATTAGATACCTCCTTTAGGTAAATTAATATTGAAAATTTATCACAAATAAAAGAGATAAAAGAATAGAAGTAAACAAAATCAGTTCAATTCATAAGTCAAATTTGTAAAAGCAGGAGACAGATAAAGGCAGACATGAAGATTTCATCTTCACATCAATCCCAACATTGCTTAATACAACAATACGGCAGGGAGAGGTGATGTATGTGTTCTGTTGTTTTCAGAAAACACATATAAATTGAAAATGAAAATTCCAAAAGAACACTAGCTTCCATACCACAATATTTTTTAAGGTATTTTAGAAAAAATTTAGATTTTAAGTTTCAAGCTTTCAAATGTGCTTTGTGTACAGAAAATGTTTGATATATTTGCTAAATATTGAAGAAATGAACATCTTATGGGCTTTGTTCTTACACTTAAAGCTGTGTTAAACAGTGTTGTGTGTATTTATATACATATATAATAATTGACCTCTTCCCATATTTTATTGCTATATAATATATATCTGTGAATTGCACATTCTTGTGCTATGCCATATATATGTGTATGTGTGTGTGTGTATATATGTGATTTTTTTGCCAAATTTTACCATTGCTTATGTGTACTATTCCTTACATTCCCACCAACACTGTATAAGAGTATAAATTGATAAATTGCCCTTCAAACTTACTAAGACAAAGAAGTTTTTAAAGCGACACATAAGAAATTCAATTAAATACAAATCTTAAATTCCTATATGTCAAAAGGTACAAGAACAAAGTTAAAAGACATCCAAAAACTAAAAAAGGTATCTTCAACATTTAAAGCAAAGATTAATATTTTACATTTCAGACAGATTATCCATATGAAAAACAGTCATAGCATAGGATTGTGAGATTCACAGACTATGTGTGTATATATATATATACACACACACATATAGCAATAAACATATGAAAAGAAGGTCAATTTCATCAATAGTTTAAAAAATACTTATTAAAGCCATAATAATTTTATCCCTATTCAGAATGAAAAAAATTTAACGAGTCGATACAACCCACTGGTAAAGGGTATAAGAAAATTTAACTCCTATATACTATTCCTGGAAGTATAAATGGCAATTTTGTATTGTAGAGTAATTTGCACTGTTTATAAAAGTTTTAAATATGCAATATTCTACAACTGAGCAACCCCACTTTCAAAAATTTATACCAAAGAAGTAACATAGAGTAGGTACTTAAGAATGATCAGGGCAGCATTGTTTTTAATAATAAAAAAAATGTGGGGAGGAAGAGCCACTTCAAGTTCCAATATGAGGAGGGGCTAAATAAATGAGAATATAACAATGTAATAGAATATTATTTGGAAGCTGCAAATATAAATGCTTCAGATCACTAAGCAGATATGATAATAAAGAGTTGAGTGAAATTAATAGGAATCAGAAGGTCTGTCATCAAAAGGGATGCAAATTCCATTTTTTCAAACACATTAAGTGGCTCAAACCAAGCAACATTTATGTGCAGTCCCTTTCCCCAGCAGACCTCCAGACTGACATCTGAGATAGAATTAGATAGATAGAAAGCTAGCCATAGATATAAAGAAAAACAAAGTTAAATTACAGGACCAATGAATAGCAGAGTCAGTTGTTTGGTAGATATGTATACATAGGACTGCCTATAAACACATAAAAATTGAAAAACGTAGGTTAAGTGGGTTACCACTGTGTTGTACAATTAGTGAAGCAGGGGCAGTGCATAGGGATGGCTCTCACTTGTACATCTGTGTTGTTTCCTAAATTGTTTAATTCTAAGTTTTTGCATTTTGGGTTTTTCAGCATTTTTCAAATAAATTTTTTAACAAAATAGAAGGAATACAGAAATTCACAGATATAATTTCAGGAAAAAGAATAGAATTGTATTTAGAGTACAGAGATAAAGCATATCTTCCTTGAATGTCATAAACTTCGGTTATTTTTAATTTGGGCCATATCTTTTATAATTAGTCAATCATTCAACCAAATATTTTTTTCCAAAGAGAAAATGTAATGAAAACTTAAATTAGCATAAATATTTAAATGCTGAATTTGCACCAAATAAAGACTTCAGGAAGAGAAAAAATAGTTTGGAAACTTTTGACAAGACTTTTCAATATTTGAGACATTTTAACTCAGCTTATACCAAAACTAGCATATTTTCAATGATGTTACCAATTCACAGAATTGCGTAAGTGTTGAAGAAAGTTATTTGAATATACCAAGGGAGGGCACAGTCGAATTCTACTTCTGTTTACTCTGTATACCTTTAACTTTGTGGTAGAAGATTACTTAAGTGAGCATTTTGGGTTCAAGAAAAAAACCTTGGCAGGGCATTTTAAGCTGAAAGCAGTTGATTTTTTTATTTTTATTTTTTTACCATATTATAGTTTTTAGCATATTGAGGCTTGTGTTTAGAATTTGTTGTTACTAATTCTTACTAATTGTGTGTGTGTGTGTGTGTGTGTGTGTGCGCACTTCCTTTATTTGGCACATCATCATCCATTTTTACAGTCAGGTTGAATTTGAGGAAAGCATTACTATAAATATAGAAGGTTTTCTCAAGGATATAGAAAACAGGCTTGATTTTGTTCTTGCAGAAACTCTAGAATCTTCAGGCCCAAGCAATTTAAACCGTTTGTTAATTGATTACCTTCCAGCCCTATCAGTGGTACTTAGTGTATCATCTATGGTCACTTAAACTGACTCCTAGAATCAAAAGCAGAACCAGCATCTCTTATATGACAATGTAGAGAACATAATGAGGTATTCTCCTAAAAGAGACATAAACCTCTAAGTAGCAAGGAATACATGCCTTAAAATCTGTTATTAAATTAATTATTCTAAAACTTAAATGTTGAAAAATGAAACTTTATGGCTAATCATTTATCTCCAGCTTTTTAGGGCAACTCTCATTCAGATTAAGTCCAAAGAGCTTTGTAAACAACAAGAAACATATGTGCATAGGAGCCCCAGACGTCCTGAGATCCACCTCTGAGGTAGTCATTGAAGGACTCTTAAGTGCTGAAATAGTCTGGGCTCACACAGGACACAGTAAGTGAAAGCTCATTTGCTGCTATCAACAAACAAATTAATAGTACAGAGTAATAATGCCAGAGAATTCTTGTAGTTGTGCTGTTTAGAGATTCTCAAGCATACTCACAAGTGAAAAGGAATAGATTTCTTTCTCCTCTGTAGCTCAGCCTCAGATTTTTGTTTCCAGGATTCCCCCAGGTGAAAGTAATCTCTCACCTCTAGAATTCCATTTCTGCACTTCCATTTCATCTCCCTTGTAGTACACAGTTTGTGTACTTTTTAAACATATATCAAATCACATGGCCGGGTGCAGTGGCTCACACCTGTAATTCCAGCACTTTGGGAGGCATAAGCGGGCAGATCACTTGAGGTTAGGAGTTTGAGACCAGCCTGGCCAACACAGTGAAACCGCCGTCTCTACTAAAAATTCAAAAATGAGCCAGGGTGTGGTGTTGCATGCCTGTAATCCCAGCTACTTGGGAGGCTGAGGCAGGAGAATCTCTTGAACCTGGGAGGCCAATGTTGCAGTGAGCTGAGATGGCACCACTGCACAGGGCAACAGAGTAAGTGAGACTCTGTCTCAAAAAAAAAAAAAAAAAATCACAACACTCTTCTATTCAAAACCCTGCCATGGTTCCCCCATCTTGTGCAAGGAAAAAGCCATGGTCCCTAGTTGGCTCTCTGACTTCATCTGAACTAACCTCCTCCCTCTGCCCCACCTTCTTCATGTTTCTGCAGTCACTCAGACCCCTGGCTATTCCTCAAACACCCCCAGCCTTTGCTCTCACTCTCTGGAGAATTTACTAAGAGAGCTACAAAGAAATAAAGTTATGTGTTTTAAGAAGAGGTGCCCTCATATGAATAGAATTTTGAACATTTAGTGCCACCTCTGCTTGTTCGAACAGAGGCAGCCAAATCTATTTGACATTTTCTCTCTATGTACATTGCAGAAAAGTCTAATAATTCTCAAAAAACTGTGTTGATTCAGTAATACATCCTAATTAGTGTAGCCGACATTGCTTTAATTAGTAAACCTAGTCATTTGGCAATAAATCCATTTTTTACAACTTTTAAAATTTCATTAGTGTGAATTAATTAATTACATATCACATAACATTTACCATCTTGATTATTTTAAATATACAGTTCAGGAGAACTAAGTACATTCACATTGCTGTGTAACTGCCACCAACATCCATCTCCATAACATCTTTCATCTTTCCAGATAAAAACTTCAGAACCATAAAACAGTAATTCCCATTCCCTCCTCACTCCAGCCCCTGGCAATCATCATTTTACTTTCTGTCTTTGTAAATTTGTCTATTCTAGGTACCTCATATAAAAGGAATCCTACAGTATTTGTCCTTTGTGACTGGCTTATTTCACTTAGCATAATGTCCTCAAGGATTACCCATGCTGATGATGTGTCAGAATTCCCTCCTTTGTAAGACTGGATAATAGTTCGTTGTATATATAGACCACATTTTGTTTATCCACTCACCAGTCAATGGACACTTGGGTTGCCTCCACATTTTGGCTGGATATGAGTAAGACTTCAGGAAGGGAAAAGTTAATAGCTTGGAAAGTTTTGACAAGACGTTTCAATATTTAAGAAATTTTAACTCAAGTTTTCCACCAAAACTAGCATATTTTAAGACTATGAGCATGAGTATATAAATATCTCTTCAATTATGTGGGATACATATGCAGAGGTAGAATTGCTAGATAATTATGATTACGGTAATCCTATTTTTAATTTTTTGAGAAACTACCGTGCTGTTTTCCACAGAAGCTGGCATGTTACTTTCTTACCAACAGTGCACAAGGGTTCCAATTTCTCTACGTCTTTGCCAACACTTGTTACTTTCTGGCTTTTTTAATAGCAGCCATCCTAATTGGTGTGAGGTAATGGTAAGAAATCAATTTTTATAGCACAGAAAGTTTGCAAATTGATCATCTTTGCCATTACCTAAATACCCCAGCTGACCATGTCTCTGCAGACAGCAGAACAAAATTCATGTTTTGCAAAGATTAGATATTTTAGCACTTAGCTGAATGTTCCATTTCCTCACATGTAAAGCAGCATAACTGTTTTTTAAATTAATAGGAAAACTAGAGTAAAATGCTAAGGACAAGTAAAAGGGAAGTGGAAAGGATGATGAAAAAATAAATTTAGATATCTTTAGGTGGCTTGAGACTGATGAAAAACTTAATTAAAATTCTAAAGCTCCAAGCATTTTGGGGTTTTTTTGATGGGGAAAGGATGAAAATTTAGTAATTTTATATCACATGTTTTTTTTCTTTTGCATTTTTCTTTTGCAACAACTTTATTTAGTACTGTTACTCAATTGTGATAATTTCAATGTTCCTGCTATTTTGAGGATTATTGTTAATATTTTAGTGGATGGTTATTTTCCTTTAAACATGTATTGTCAAAAATATTGCATACTTGAGAGTGATCTTATTACATTCTAGGATCAGCTTTTTCTCCCCAGAGTAAGAGTCAATAATTGTATAATGCTAGTCAACAGAAAAACAGGATTCACTTAAGAGAATTTGTTTTTCAGCTAGCTTTGCAGGGACACACTTATTCCACTGAGAATAGGATACCTGCACTGACATCCACTCAGAGAAGTAATAACTTGCCAAATCCTACTTATCAACGTGTATCCTTTTCTCAATTAATTCAAGATTTCCAGTTTGTTTACTTTCATCTCCAAAATAGCAACAACTTCCTTTAATATTTCAGACAGTCTGGCATTTAAGTAACTGATTGATGAATGTTCAATTGCACTCAGAAAGCAACAGCCGTTCTCATCATCCGTAATTCATTAGCACATAATGGAAATGTCATGCCAATCAAATTAAAGTTGCATGTGATAAGAGCTCTTTGTTATTGATTGAAATTTTCTTCTCAGCAACTGTTGTAACTGCATTTGATAGAAATAGGTTCTCTGCCTGTATCCAAGTTGTTTTTATTCTTTTTTCCTCCTCTAGGATGTCATATTCTCTTTCTGTGCCTAGGCAGCAACGAGTATCATTTCTCCACCAGTCTTGCTTTCAGCTGCCATGTTTTTGTTTTCCGCTCTTCATCTCTTTGCATTGTTCATTGCTGGGCTACAGCAAAATATTGGAATGCGTAGCATATTGCAACAGAAGGAGAAGAACATATCTTCACAGAATTTATGTTGTATACATTTAAAACTTTCTGCTTTCAGAAACTGCCATACCAAAATAAAGCTATCTGCATACACACTAACCACTCTTTAACCTATGGCATGATGCCGCTACATAGAAGATCATCACCAAAAATCCATGTCCGTGTTTTCAGAAAGACATAAAAATATGATTTATATACATTTTTTGTTGTGCTTTTTTAAACAAGGGTTAAGTAACAAAATAAAACATGTCACATTTTGTTTATTCTTTTAGGCCTCACAGCCGAGGATGTCTTTAGTCTGCAAACATTTAAAATTTTTAACTTCAACATTTCACCACAGAAGACATCTGAAGGTTATCCTCTTCCCTTTACTCTAATAAATTCTATAACTCAGAGCTTGATGAAAGCACTTCTTTGACTCTAACAATGTAAAAAAAGAAAATTTTAAATTGAAGTCATTTAGAATTCCTCAGTAGTTAAAATGTTTTTCAGAGACACAATCAAACCTTCTTTAAAGTTGCAATTAATTCTTAGTTAGGGGAAAAATACCATATGGAATAAAATTCTCTTTGGAAATCACGTGTTTGCATTCCTGCTGTATGATTATTCTTACCACACCAGAAACTTTTTAATTAATTGCACTCTTCATGGCTACACTAAAACAGATGTAAATAAGTGCTTTTTATAACCATTAACTTTCACAACAGGCTTTTCCTCAAGAACTGTATGGTTGAATTGTCGAGAGGCAGTTTGAGGGTGTGGGCTGCTGAAGGCTGGCACCCTCTCATTTACATAGGCAGTTTTTTATTCTAAATCCAACAAATGGGCAGAAACACATTTCCAAATGCAAAGGCTCAAGAGTTGCCCGTGTTTAAAAACAAATTGGACTTAGTGTGTTGACTTTTGAGTGGTGATTATACAATTAGTGCTGTGAGTTGGAGGAAACCCGCCCCAGTGCTAACTTGGTTTTATTTGTTTGTTTTTAAGTTGGCAAGAAAGCAAGACTGCTGAGAGCTTAAACCAATGAAAAATGCAACAGTGAGAGAAATTAGAATAGTAAGAACTAATAAAAACAAAATACGAACAAGGTCTTGTAAGGAGTCCAAAAGAAGTCGACCTGGCCTGACGCCAATCATCACTGATTTCAGGGATGGAATTTATTAAGGAGGGAGCATGTCGTGTCTTCTAGGAACTGCAGCGTGCAGCACGGTGGAAAAGAAGGGAGTGAGCCTGTCCGCGTACACTTTAATAGCAGAGTATTAATTTCAACTAGTCTTGTTAACTTACTTTTTTGTTGTTGTTTTTGAGATTGCTTGGGGAAAAAAAATAGCAAAAAATGTTACAACTACACGAATCTATTGTGCCCAACTCTAGTAGGCACGTTTGCCTCTTTGCATTAGGATTTTCATCATAAATTGGCTTTTAAATTAGAAGATTACCCTCTGATCTGAGTGAATCTGAATGAGTCTTTGAGGGGAAACTTCTTCGATTAAGCCAGGAAGATTCTCCCAAAACAAGAAAAAGAAGTTTTCATTTCAGGGTAACAGGTGATCAGATCCAAATCAAACTTGAAGCATGTGCTCTTGTGATAAATCCAGGTAAATTTCATTCCAGAGATAAGATTCTCTCACGGGAAAAGGAAGAATATCAAAGTGCAAACCATCATGCACCAACGAGAGCTACCTCATAAAGTTTAATCTGTGACAATTCATCCATAATTCCTCTCACAGACTTAAGTAGCATGTGTTTTCAGAAGAGAGGACCCCATAATGATCTCACATGAGCTATCTGATTGTGATTTCTGAGGCCTTTTCAGCTTTGCAATCAAACAGTAATATCAATAATAACAGCTACCGATTATTAAGTGCCAAACACTGTGTACTTTACTAATCATCCCTGTGTACTTTTATAATCATCCCTAATTCCCAAAACAATTCTGTAATCTGGGTATTATCTCCATTTTTACAAATAAAATTTGGGGTCAGAGAGGTTAAGTAACATGTCCAAAGTCACAAAGCTGGTCAGTGGAGAGCCAGGATCCAAAGTCAGAGCTGCTGCACTCCAAAGCCTAAGCTCTTTTTATTACCCCCTGCTTTGAAGAGACACTCTCATTCCATTCCCTGGATAACAAGAGCAAATGCAGGATGTCTCCCGGGTACCTACCATCATACCCTCTCAACATCCTTTCCCAAATTTCTATTTTGCAAAGATTTCTTGTTTTTCCTTAAGCAAGGCTGAAAGACAGCCTTTCTCTTTATTTATAGCTACCCATAAAATAAGATTAATTAGCTTCACAGAATTTATAACTGATTAAGAGATGGGGCCAAAGTCCAAATACAGATGTGGAAATGATTATTCTTACACCTATTATATATAAGGAGATCTCTGCATGATCACACAAAGTGAAGTTTCTGTCTGTCTCTGTGACTTAAGCCATCCCATCTTTTATGTATGTCTTCCCAGTTTACAACCACAATTCCTGGTTTTAAGGCATATTTGTTACACACACACACACACACACACACACTTCTTAAGTTTATCTACTGGTCCTTTTTTCTTCCAAATATATGACACTGGAGGATTTAAAATATTTGTGATGCTCAATAACTATTTATTATCATTAATTAGCCAATTGCCTCAAGAAAGCCTAATGAAAAAGGAAAAGAGTTTGGTTTAAGAAAACATATGATTAGACCTCCCTGAGGACATCCCCTTTCTCATCAGAGAATTTGCCATTTGGATTCACTGAGTAACTGCCTTCTCATAGCTATGATTCCTTTATCCAAACTGATCTCTATGTAAAGGATCAAGACAATTACAAGAAATTAGTATAAATTAGAATTAAACTGAAATTCCCCACGTTGTGTCAAATTGAAACCTTGTTACTTAATCTTTACATTGTCTTCCTTGGGGGTTTTCTCCTTCCTACATTGTTTAGGCAGTAATTTCT
This sequence comes from Symphalangus syndactylus, assembly GCF_028878055.3. Taxonomy (NCBI): domain Eukaryota; kingdom Metazoa; phylum Chordata; class Mammalia; order Primates; family Hylobatidae; genus Symphalangus; species Symphalangus syndactylus. The sequence goes on from NC_072426.2 coordinate 63,288,811, forward strand.
CTCAGGCCTTTTAGTTAGCCATCTTCAGCTTACTCAGGAAAGTGAGGGCTGTTAAGAGCTGTTCTGGTGTCCTGGGACTTGTATGTAGAAGATTCTCTTTCACTATTTGATAGCCTCAGAGCTGAAACGGCTGTTATGCACCACTCATCACCAACAGTGTCAGAAGTTGTATCAGCATCTTCAAAAAGAAAGTCAGTACATCTTCAGTTAAAAATAGCCATATTCTAAGCTTACCTATGTTCCCTGCACAACTTTTTTTAAGTTGAAATGAAAATACCTTTGAACCTGTCCTTGACATGTCCAATAATTTCTATCAGGTGTAAAACACCTTTGTTTTATTTCCAGAATCCAACAGCTCCCTAGCATTAGTCAAACCTAAAAAGTCTTAAGGTTTGACTTGGCTAGCATCCCAAAATGTTATTCTAGTCTCTAATAGACATTTCATTAAGAGAATATGTATCAAGTCACATTTATTTTAGTTCAGTGGCTATTTCATTCACTTAAAATCACAGTTTTCCCACTTACGTAATAAAGGGCAGCGGAAGAAAAATGCCAACACTGAGAATAATTATAGTTAGAATAATTATAGTTAATATATAGTTTTCTGGCATGAATTTTATATGATGCTGGTGCCTTTTCTAGATCTAATAGTGGAGGGTGGATAGGGAGATTAGAGAGATACTTCTGATATGTTCTTTAGGCTATAAAAATTACATATAGGGCCACTGTGAATTGGCTTGATTTTCAAAGATCTAAAGAACAGAGGAAGAAGTGATGATGGCCTTTTGTTTATAGAAGCAAACTTCTAGTACTAAATGACTGTATAGGGGGTAGAGCAAAGTATGGTTTTAATTCTTTCCTGGATCAAACCCTCAATAAAATGACATAGCTCAATCAGCCTGCCAGCACATTCTTCTGCTCAGATAGTCCACCAAGTCTGGATCAGAAAAGGCTTTGACTCTAGACTTCTAAACAAGCTGATGTAGATGAAATGTATCAAATGTCTTACATAAATTGACCTGATCATGATCTGACTATAAGAAGTCACCTAGACTATCTTCTGTTCTAATTTTTCTTTCCCATTTTCTTGGTTTTACATAGTTTATTTCAAAGAAACATGTGAGATGACTCTGTAGTTTTGCACACTGAGCACTGAACACTGAAGGGCTCTCACTTATTTGTGTATTGCACAAACGTAAAATAAATTTCAACTCCTTGGGAAATTTTACATTGATTTACAAGAAATAGAGTATTATTCGGAAACTGTTTATAAATTCTATTTATAATTATCCTATCGAACTAACAGACCTCAGCAAACAAATCATGCCATCATCACTGACGACTTTAAGAGTGAGCATTTCAAGTGGACTTGGATTAAGTTGTTAATGAGAACTAGGGCACAGGCTCAGTTCACTGGATTTTCACTTCTTGAGACATGGAATCATGTACTGAATAAATCAAGTGCAACTGGCTTCACCTTAGCCTCAATGACCAGCACCATAAAGTCACTGTGTATTTAACACCATCAGCAGGCTCCAATCCTGAAACCTAGGAGTCCCGAGTAGAAGGAGGGCTACCAGCCAGCTTTGAAGGGCATCCATATGAAAAGAATTCAGGATGCAAAGAAGGCATCAGGAGACAGAAGATCTAGTCACATTTTCGGGCCAGACTTACTGGGCCAGTTACCACCCGTCTCAACATTGTCTCCCTCAGGAGAAAGAGTCTATGATATTTTCTGCTATTCCTACAGGGCCTTATTAGAATTTACAGATTGTAGGAAGGGCACAAATATGACACAGACAGGTAGCTTCTGTCTTCCTGACATTTATAATTCCAGAGGAGTAGGCAAAAACATCAGAACTCTCTCAAAACCCCCAAAAAGAAGGAATGAGACAGCTCATCTAACAACCCCACCACAGTGAAATACAGTCAGGCAGCGTAACTTGCTCAAGTTCTTCCTCAAAGCGGGCCCAAGTCAGAATAAAACATGGTTATCATTTAAGAACAATAATATTTGAAGGTAAAAAAAGAAACCTTTGTACCCAACTGACTTTTCATTCACTTGACATCATTACTATGATCAAACATGCTTATTAAAAATAAATGAAATAAAATGACAAAACTTGTAAAGGGCTCAGTGCCTAGCACATAATAAGCACTCAATAAAGGTTTGGCTCTGAGGTCTTATCACTAAGAAGATCAGAGTGAGTACTGTAACAGAAGGCTAGGGTTTTAGGCAAAGAGAGGGCATACACATTTTCAACACATGTAAAATTAAATTATAGCACAATTGGACCAAATTGAGAACCTCCTGCAGAAGTATGGAGTCCTGAAAATACCTTTACAGCATAACAGGGACTTGTTGGGACTTTATAAGAAAGGATTAGGAACATTTGTTTATTTTTGAAAAGACTGCCCTATGGGAACCTAGAGTAAGATATGAGGCTTACAGACTTGGGCTGATCCTCCCCAAATTTGGGGGTTGTTTAATGTAAGTCATCTGGGGTTTTAAGCTGGCTATTCCGGACTATTCCCTTAACTAAAACAAGACGGCCCCCTACCTTCGCTGAGAGATCTCAGAATCCCCGAAGTCTGGCAGCCTCCACTAAGCCAGCTGCTGTTTGCAGGAGTCTGATGATCTGGGACTTCCCAGGTGTCAGAAGCAAACAATAGATCACAGCTGGCATTAATTGGCAGCACCCTGGTTGGCAGTCTCAGCAGAGAGAGGCCAAACACTGAACAGGCCACAGAGAGAGGACTCCCCTCACTCAGCTAATATTAATTGAAATGTCTTCATGGAATGCTGTTTTGCACATTGCAATGAAAACAGTTTGTTTTTAGGATTTAAACATCCCTCCGCTGTGTTTGCAATCTGAACACTACAGCATGTGTTAAAACATAAGATCCAGGGAGGCAAACTGACTATAAACAGAGTAGTTTAGGAGCTGGGGGGTGGGGAAGCTGTGTCTTTCTTTTGCAATTTTCAAGCTTAGTGAAGTGCACAGGAGTGATAATCCAGCACAAGCAAGAGAAGAGAAAGAGATATTTAAACTTCAGAGGATTTTTTTTTTTTTTTTTTTTTTACTGGGTGTGTTGTTGGTAAGAACCCTGGAAAAGGAAAAATGATTTAAATCCATGACTTTCCCCTCGATACTGCCCTTTTAAAATCCTAGGCCACCATCTAAATATTATCCTGGCTATTTGGGGCAATAGTCTCAATCCATCCAGGTAAAAGATACCAAGGAATGTGGTTCACGGCCAGTAATATAGATTAGTATGCTAATGTTGTTCTAAGGGTAGCATTGTTAAATAAGCCTGAGATATCCCTGGAATCAAACTGAGCACACTATGCCAACCCATGTGTATCATTTAGGATTATACACGGACTGTTAAGAATACAGAACAATTGCTTCACATTTCTCTGTGCTGGTGTCATCTCCCTTTCGAATCTGGGAACAACACCCATATCTCGTCTTCAGCTACTGACATTTGTCATAAATTTCAACTGACCTTTTGCCAGAAGAGCTTCAGTATGATTTTTTTTTTATCTTTCCACAGTCTTCAGCTTGTCATGATTCATTCCGGAAGTATTTGGGGCCCAGCACTGTGCTCAATGTTATAGGAGATGAACAAAAAGCAGGAAAATCAGTTCCTACTTGGGGAGTCGAAACACATATTTATGACACAACTAGACAATCTGGAAGACAATGATAACTTGTTGATATGAACTGAATACATCAGGGTCAAAGAGGTTAGAAATAAGGCAAAGATATTTATGCATTTGGTTTATCCATCAAAGTTTTCATGGAGAATATAAGTTTGGAGCTGTATTAAGAAGAAAATACAGAATTTGGATAAAGAAATGTATTCTAGATTTTTAAAAAAGCAGAAAGGAAAAAAATGATAAATAAGAAGGCCATAAGAAGAGAAACAAAAAAAGGGTACTGCCAGCTCTTTTATACAACAAAGAAGTGCTGAAGCTGTGGTTATACTGGTCCATCTCCCAAGTTTTAGACTATTCCAGATTTTATACATAGATATGTTGACACAAAACAGTTAAATAATTCTCCAAAAAGTATGAATCCAGCCAGTGCTAATACGTCATAATAATAAAATTGAAAATATAATAAAAGCTAGCCTGGAGTAGTATTCACTGAAGTCCTAGTCCTGCCTGAAATGTTTGCTTAAAATGATTTAAATCTTTTCCTTTTCCTCTAGATCCTGAAGTAGGAACACTTCTCCAGTTTGTTTTCAGCACCTTTAAATCATTGTTTTCTCAGTGGGTGTAAATACCTCTTTAGTTCTCCTTATTCATCTGTGTACCTTTCTTCATTTCCTCTCTCCTATTTTTCTCCCGCTTTCCCCTTTCCCACTCATATTCAAAGGATGAGTGGAAAATACACCCACATATTCAGAACGTTTTTTATATCTCAAAGCAATCCTGCTTTGAATTTGCCATGTAAACATAAGCCTGCTAATATCTTGGACTCAGTTTACACAACTATAACACCTAACAGTCAGCGTGCTGTGAGGAACAAATTTTATATAACTAAAAACATTTTACTCAATTTCAATGGACAGAATGTCATGAAAAGAATAAAATCATTACCTTAAAAATATAAGCAAGTGCCTTCATTGCCATACACATAACTTAATGTAGGAATGCAATTTATATCTTAGATTGAAAAAAAAAAAAAAAAGTCCCATTTAACTTCCAGGACAAAAGAAACTTTGTTCACTTCTTATCCCAAGAAAAACTATGTTATTTAGGACAACCCATTGTCTAGCCAATCATTCCCCTGTGATAATCCTTCCCACCTACTGAGTATCAGTCACAAGGATGAGGGAATTTAAGAAGAATTTTAAAGTTAGGAGTGCTAATGCAAATTATACTAATAAATTTAAATGCAATCTCTGAGGAATCAACTTACCGTTATAAATAGTTGATTCATTTATCACAGTTACAATATCTAGTGGTAGAAATAAACTCACACATCACTCTCTATTAATGTGCTTAGAACCTATCAATCCAGTTGTTTACAAATGGGATTCATAAGGAACGATTTCATTTATTACACTTGGAAAATGTTTCATAATCTCTTGAAGAAAAGACAGACATGCAAAATTCTACATTTTCATAGATAACATGTTCTCCTGGATTTAAATACTGCAATGAGAAAATAGGAAAGCCTGAATTTTTTTTCACTCTATCTACAACCCTGATAAGCTACTAATGTGAACTTGAACAGGTTCTTAAGCATTCAGAGCTCATTACTTAGGACCTAATAAACAAAAAGGTGTGAAAACCAGAGTAAAAATTGAAGCTTCAAGTCAACCTGAGAGATTTTGCTCTGGAACAGATCAGATTAAGGCAAGCTCTCACCAAACAAAGATAATGCAGAAAGAAAATCATACAATTATAGAATTTTTAAAGCCAGAAACAACCTCAGAGCACATAGATTCCCCCCTGCTCATTGGGCAGATGATGGCCATGAAATCTGGAAAGAATAATTAAGGCACCTAAGGCCTTGCAGCTAAGTTGTGCAACCATGAAAACAACCTGGGAACTGAAGCACATGAGTACATGCACACACACACACACACACACACACACAGATGTTTAGAAAGAATAATTTCATATATAATATTTGTGCAACAAGGAAGTTACTGGCAAAGAAAAATAAACTATATTGAAGGCTTTTTCGCTCTTGATTTCTCTTTTCTAGATGTGTTACTGCAAAAGTGGTTCCAGACCCCAAGGCAAGACAAATAAGGCTTGTACCAAATGGTATGTGTGTCCCCTGCACCCATGCTGGTTATGAAGAAGCAAAAGAAAAGATTAAAGACAGAAGCTAAAAAAGAAAAAAGAAAATCATCACTACTAATACAGTCACCCAGCCCACAGGCAAAATCATATCAACAGGACTTTCCTGTATTGTAGATTAAACATATTTCCTAATGTACTAATTTTGTCTAGTAACAATTAATAGTTAGATGATAGACATGAAATAAGCAACACCTATACTTGTTGCAATTATTCAATATGTTGCTGCTATAATTTATATTTTCATACTCTCCTTTATAATTAATATCTGTATTTTGAGCTCTTAGTAAAGAAAAGATTCGGAGCCAGCCTAAAGCTCTATATTTATCTGGAAACACTGGCACTTCCATATCAGTCCACCATGTTTACTAGTCTCTTATGTCCTAAAATAAGCAATCTCTCTATTCTTTTTGCCTCTTTCTCCTCTTCTATCTTTTCCTAACCAACCCCTCAAAGAAGTAATCTAGATTCTCAATCTCCACTTTTTCTTGTTTATTCTTCCACCTCCTGCTGTGTCACTTTCATGTCACTCTTCAATAGCTGTCTATTGAATCTGTTTCACAATAATCCCCAGATCACCAAATCCAAAGGCCTCTTCTCATTTCTCATTCTCCTGGATAGTATTTGATACCCAACCACCTTCTTTGGAGAACTCAGCCTTTTTGTGCTGTCTTGATGCCACTTTCTCCCAATCTTTATGAACACTTAACGGATCCTCCTTCACCACTTGCCCTCCACTTAGTCAATAATAATCTCATCTACTCGCCAGGTTTCATTTACACCTGTGGTTCTCAATGGGGGATGGTTTTGCCACCAAGAGACATTAGGCAATGTCTGAAGACATTTTTGGTTGTCATCACTGCAGAGGGTATTGGCTGCTGGCATCTAGTGGATAGAGAGCTGGAACGCCAATAAATAGCCTAAAAGCACAGGATAGCCCTCTAAAATGAAGGATTAGCAGACCCAAAATGTCAACAGTGAGAGGATGAGAAATGGTCTACATCTACCTGTTTATAGATGTGGCTATATAGTTATCCACAACCTACATCTCTCAACTAAGCTCTAGACCTGTTTTTAATGCACTCCCCATACATGTCCAGTAATTACCATTATTTGCCTCCAAGCCTTCTCTTTTTATAGTCCCTCTCCCAAGTAGTTTTCATTCACTCTGAGCTCAAGTTAGAAACCTTGGAATCATTTTCTATTCCCTTTCGATCACCACACACAACCTCTGTGTCACCATGTTCTATTTTATTTTATAATCCCATAACCTCCTGCATGATGTGGTTAACTTCAGCCTCTCCCCATTCCATTTCATTGTTTAAATTACAGAAGTCATCATTCTATAACGAGAGCTTCTCCTGTCCCTCTTTTACTGAAATATTGTCAGTGGCACTCATTGCCCAGAGAATGAATTCTTAACCTGGATTCCAGGATTTCGGGGAGAAAATGGAGAGGGACCAGAGGGAATTTCCATCTACCACCTAGAATTACGTTTAAAATTCAACATGCGGTACATGTTCTGGAAAAACTATCAGCTTCATTAGATTCTCTATGACAGTGACTCTCCAAGTTTAGCATACATCAAAACCTCCTGGAGAGCTTTTTAAAACACAAATTGCTGGGCCCCATCATAGTTTCAAATTCACCAGGTCTGAATTTTGGTCTGGGAATTTGCATTTTTACTAAGTTCTTAGCTGATACTAATGCTGCTGATCTTGGGACCACACTTTGAGAAGCACTATTTTACATTGAAAGCATCTGGAGACTTTTAAATTTTTGAGTCCTGGATCTCATTCCCAGAGGCTCTGTGGGATGTGGCCTATGTTTCTCAACGATTTTTTAAATCTCCGTAGGTGATTCTAATATGCAATGAATTTTGCAAACCACTGCTCTAAGAGGTCCATGACCCAAAATAGGTAAGGAGCCTAGAGGATAGAGGAAAAAAATGCTGAGAATAGAACCTCCTCATCTGGCCTCCACCTACCTTCCAGGTCCCCATGCTACCCACTCCTCTCTCACTCCCTTCATCGCCTCACACTTGACTCTGTACATGTCCACACCAGTTAGAATCTCACACTGTGAATGCTCCTGCCACTGCATTTATTCACAGGCTTCCCTCTACCAGGAATTACATTCCCCAAACTTTCTGGAAAATTTTACTCATTCTTCAAAACCACCTTAAATATTACCTGTTCTAATTTTCTCTGATCAAAATCAAAACCCAAGTACCACCAAGGCAGAATTACTACTCCCTAGTTAGTTTATGTTCCCATAGAATTTCATTAATACTTCTGTTTTTTCACATCGTATAAGAAGTAGCTGTTTACATTGCTACATCTCATTAGACTGTGAGAACCTGGAGGGCTGCTAGTATCTGGGGCCTCAAGCAGAACCTGACACAGAGCAGGCAGTCAGTATGATGCACTAGTTCATTCATTCATCCACCCAAGCAGGCAAAGGGAAGTCTTTGCCTAAACTTTTTCTATTTTATGACTTTTCTGTATTTTAAAAAGCAGACAAATTCTTAGTGAAAGTTCTCTGAATGAGCTGGAGTCTTCTGCATGTTTATGAAAGTCAGAAAGGGAGTGGTACATGCAAGACAGAACTCAACAGCTTTATTTACTTAACTATCATAACTGAATATTTAATTTAACATATTCAAATACTTAAAAATTATCATTGGTTAGCCTGCAAATAACTACTTAAAAGAGTGTGTGTGGTGGGGGAAATGACTATAAAAATGTTAAGTTAGGAAAGCACGGATCTGTTTCTCTGGGTCTAATTATTGTCCTGTGTAATTCAATGGGAATTCTCACAGTGAATTACCTAGACGTGAATCCAGCCCAGATGTGCTCCTCAGCTCTTCTCAGCTTGGTTTCTAATACACTTTTTAAAATGATTTCTCTTCCCTACCCTTCTAGAAGAATCACAGATAAGTAAGTTGCATTCTATACTTTAAGTCATCAAAAAATATACTGTACAGTATAAATCAAGTTTCTATAATTTTGTGGTTCAAAAGGATGATAAGTAAGTTGCATTCTATACTTTAAGCCATCAAAAAATATACTATACAGTATAAATCAAGTTTCTATAATTTTGTGGTTCAAAAGGATGAATGGTGGGGATTACCATAATCTTAAATTTCTACAAAACCCTAGCAAAGATACTAACTGGTGTGATTTTTTTCTTTTTTGTATCATACTGTACATATGTGAATCCACCAAGAAGCATTTTTAAAGAGTAACAAAGCCCTGAGTGACTTTGATGGAATGTGATACATTCTGTTGTCACTTTCTTTGTCATAGTCACAACTGAAAGCCACAAATTTCTTAGAATTTTCGGTAGTTGGACTACCATTACTTTTCACTGTAAAATTGTTAGGAAGAAAGAATTTGTCATTTTCCTGACTAAATGTTTATTATATTGAACAATATGCGTTTTTGAAAACAAACCATTAAAAATCTACAGAAGATTTAAAACTATGTGATTTAGTCATCATCTGGAATAGTTTGTTCTTACTCAGAAATTCCATCAAAGGACCAACACTATACATTCTGCCTTTTCATTTCCCACGTTCCTTAAGTATAGGAATTAAGCAATTCTCATTTGACAGAGAAAAGTTTTAAGCATAACTTTTTTCTAGGTTTAAAAATAAGAGTCTATTTTTCAGTTTATACTTCTTCACCTCATGAAGCTATTTTATTTTTACCTGTTTACTTGTTAGAGATAAACAGGACACAAATTATCAAACAGCATTTTTATGAAACTTTTCGTGTGTGTGTGTGTGTGTGTGTGTATTCTCAAGAATCGTCAATTTGGGTTGGTAGTATCATCAGTTTATAAGAATAACTCAATGCAACTATAGATAACTGGTAACATAATTTTTATGTGAGTGCCTCCAAGGCAGCTTCATACAATGTCTTCTTCTTTGTTATTGACAACTTAAATGAACCTTCAGTGAGAATGAGTCTTCTCTGACAGTTTTCCTGAATTGCAAAAGTCCATCGGCTAAATCTATGACCTGTAGTTAAAACATCATTAATCAGACTTAAAAATAACCACCAAAATTTACTGTGCCCTTTTTTCTCCATGTCCTTAACTCCTCCTCATCACCCCAAGGCAACATGAGGAATAAATCTAATTATTTAATTTAACAAATTAAATTACCTCACTGGAAAGTTGCTATGCCACTGTCCTCAGGCACCCTGTCTACCAAGACACCGCATACATATAGGTGAAATGTTTTCAAGTGAGATTCTTCTCTAGTATTAACTCTCAGTAAATTTTGTTGGACAAGGTCCAAAATGAACTCAGCTTACCCTGAATTCCTGGCAAAAGTAATTTAGCTAATTTTGTAGCAGGGATTCCACACGCTGGGACAATTCTCAGTGAGTAAGTGGGTGGGCAGTGTGATGTGTTCTTTCAAGTTAAAAATAAATTTTAGTTAGAAAGAGGGCTTGAATTATATTGCTGATCTATGACAGCTCTATAGATAAAAGATTCCTCCTCTGGGGTGACATTTGAATACTAAACAAACCCACTCAGGAATAATTTAGTGTTATAACTATAATTAGTGATCCACATTTAAATTCAAGAATTATATAGACCTCCTCCCAAAATTGTAGGTGGAACATCATGCTAACATCTTCTTGGCTTTGGGAAATCTAAATCTAAATTTAGTTTAGTGACGGAAATATTTTCAAGCAGTCAAAAATTATCCATTTCACAGTGCATAATAATTTCAAGTGAAAAATCTTAATGTAAGACAGAATATTTTAAATACTTTTTGTTCAACATTATGGCCCTAGTTGGTTCTTGCAAATTATTTTGATAACCAGTAAAATGTTCATATGAAATTCATTACTGCCAAAATCAAAATCTTCAAAATACATTTCAAGGAAAAATAAATCTGAATAATTAAGGCAGCCCTTCAATTGCTTTCTCCCAATAGAAAATGTTGACTATGAAAGACCACGATATTGGAATGTTGGAGGAGAAAAAGAAAAATACATCACAATAATGGATACCTAGGGGTGTTTCTATTAGGTATAACAGAGATACTCTGTGGACCAGGAGTCAATGATGAGAGAATTTATAACTCTGTAGGAAGCAGGGCCAAGATGGCAACACCTAATAATGAAAAATATTTGCAGGTATTTATAATATTCACCAATTGGCTAAAGTCCACCTAAGTTCATTGAATGGCTATGTTGACATTTCTTATAATGATGACTATGAAACCCCTTAAAATTGTTTTGTTAAACCTGGAAAAGTAATAAATTTGGCTTTGTTTAATCTTTTTTTTAACTCTGAAAGTTGGTTTTTCTATAGTATTGAATATCATAGTAACATAGAGGACTAGTATTCCAACATATTAACTAATTTGCTTTCTCTTCAGTGATTCCTTCTTAACCTGTGTCTCTTCCCTATCAAAGACTTTGAGATGTCTCTTGCTTTAGGGTAGGGTTGATACTTTAGTGAAGAGAACAAAAGAATTAAATCCTTGCCTTTGGATTGCCAAAGGCTGATATCCATGCATAGGACAAAAAGATCTTTAATGATAAGTTTCTCAGAACCAGTTTTTCCTACCCACCCATCCCCAGACAGAGCTGAAGTTTGCCACTGGAAGGGAAAGAAGAGGAGCATGCAAAACGTAAAAATGGGGTTTGAGCTGCTCTGGGTATCTGAACAAGAGGACGGTTGATAAGACTGGAGCCTCCAGATAACTTTAGTGGATCTGAGAAGGAGAGATACCATGGGCGGAGGTCAGAGAGGTGGTAAGCCTCGCAGAATATCCCCAGACACCAGCCTGCTACAAGGAACACTGTAATAAAGATGGCTGCATGGAAATTCTGGGCAATAGGGGTCTGAGATAACTGCACAAAGTTCCCCATAGCCCCACCCAGAAAGATTCAGAAGAATAGAGAAATATGTCCTGCACAAGAGGAGGGGTTCAGAAGTAGCTGAGAGAATGAGATCTGAGAGTATCTGAGAGAATGAAGATTATTCAGGGCTTGGAAAGAGATCTAAGTAGATCATCAACCAGAAACCTGATGAAATATGGGGATTTCAGTGGATACCAATAGGAAGAGATGACAGCCACCATGACCTGACACTCTGTAAACCTCCTAATTAGCAGGTTCAACCAGGGAATGCAGGTGGAGATCCTTCATAGTGAAGTATAATGCATGTGGTGCCAAGGGCTTCAGTTAAGATATTGTGACTCTACATTATTAAGCCTATATTAAATCTAACAAAAGAACATTCACACCAAGGTTTGAATTTAGTTATTTCTGATTCTGAAATCTGAGCCATACACTTTATTAGAGTAATGAGTCATTAACATATTATTCAACAAATAATATGGTGACAACTGCTTCATCATTTTGAAAAGGAAATGACTCCTTATGCCAAAATAAATTCCAGAAGGATCAGAAATTTTGAATTACAAAATGAAACTATAAATGTATCAAAAGAAAACATGGGGAAATATGTCTTTAATTTCGTAATATGAAAGGCCTTCCTAAACATGACACAAAACCAAGAAACTATTAAGAAAAATGCCAAAAAATAGAAAGTTAAAAGATCAATAACAAAAATGAAAAGACTGGCATCATATTTTGACAGTTGAGAGCTAATTTTCTAATTTATACAATGCTTGTACAAATTAGTTAGAAAAGGACCAGAAAAAAGGTAATAAAAAACTGATCAATTAATATAAATAAGCAATTCAAAGAAATGAAATTAAAATGACAAGTAATCAGAAAAAGGTATCAATCTGAATCAAAAGTAAAAAAATGCAAATCACATATAAGTTTTCACCTTTCAGATTGGTAAAATTTAGTAATGATCAAAATCAACAATGAATAAACATTCTTTGACTCAGCAATTCCATTGTTAGAAATTGAGTCTACTGAACAGATAATATTCCCACTGACTAGAATGTTCTTTACAGAATTATTTATAATAAAAATAATCAGGAAAATAATCCAAAGACTTATTGATAAGACTAAAATAAAATATTTTGTGACACTGTCATAAAAAAGGACATTGTACAACCATTAAAAAACAGTATATTTCTAGAGACTCAAACAGATGGTCACTTAGCCTTCTGATTAAGTGAAAGAGCCAGGCATATATCAGTATTTATAATACAACCCCATTTGTGAAGAATTGGAATGCACACACACACACACACACACACACACACACAGATGTATGAGATCCATGCTAAATTTTCTGTAAAAATTACTAAGAATCTAAGTGGTTACCCTTGAAGAGATCACTGGGGACAAGGAGTGGTGGCCTGAAGAAAAAGGTGAGTTTTAGTTCTCAAATTAAACTTTCTGTACTCTTTATGCATATATTACTTTCATTTTGACTTGTTAAATAACTTTTTCTTTTGAAAAATCAAATACATTGGAGTCGTTTTGCTTTTCTTGGTTTAAAATTAAAAACCACATTTCAGTAAGTAAGATGCATCTCTAGGGACCCAGACAGCTGCAGCTGCCAGCAAGGAAAGACTTTTGTCAGGCTTAACATATTTCTGAATTACTGCTTTTGTTATTACAAATACCTGATTGCATAGGCTGGGTGCAGTAGCTCACGCCTGTAATCCCAGCACTTTGGGAGGCCGAGGCGGGTGGATAATGAGGTCAGGAGATCAAGACCATCCTGGCTAACACGGTGAAACCCCATCTCTACTAAAAATACAAAAAAATTAAATTAGCCAGGCGTGGTGGCGAGCGCCTGTAGTTCCAGCTACTCGGGAGGCTGAGGCAGGAGAATGGTGTGAACCCAGGAGGCAGAGCTTGCAGTGAGCCAAGATCGTGCCACTGCACTCCAGCCTGGGTGACAGAGCGAGACTCCGTCTCAAAAAAAAAAAAAAAAAAAAAAAAAAACCTGGTGCATTTTCACATCCCAAATGACTTCCATGAACCCTAACTCAAAATAACTCAAACCCTAACCAAAAGTGAGTGGTCTGGAGGATTCACTACTTAATGGTTAGCCCCCAGTTAAGTCAATTGGTGAGAAAGTGTCTGTATATATTTCTAAGCCCCATTTCCTAGTGTGATGGCAAAAGGGATATGGAGAATAACAAGAGTAATGGAAGATATGTCACCTGCATTTGATCAGGCAAATACATGATAACTGTATTCATTCATCCACAGCCATAAGGCCACATACCACAAGCCCTCCAGTCTCAGCTCTGACACCACTTTCTCACAGAGGCATTCCCTGAGCACCTAAGGGGCCTCTCACCCACACCCTCCTTATTCTCTACCTTGGCTGCTTTATTCTCTACTTTGGTTTCTGTCTTAGCTCTTATGAATTGCAGTTATTTTTTATTTGTTTATGAAATTGGTTTTGGTTCGTCATCCTCATTGGAATGTATGCTCTGTGAGAGAAGGACCAAAGTAAACTTGTCTACCGCTATATTTCTAGTGCTCACCTAGTAAAATCATGGCACATAATTAATATTCAATAAACCTATGTAGTATAAATTAAAAATCATAGTTATATGTGTGCATATATATAGAAAGAGAGAGAGAAAGAATATTAACAATTACTAGGTTTATTGAGTGTATACATTGTGTATAATACTCTAAGTACCTATACATCATATTCATGCCATGTCCAAAACAACTTTATGAGATAAATTCTATTCTTATTCTTATTTTACACATGAGGAAGCCGAGACAAAAAATGATTAAATAACTTGATCAGAGTCATACCCAACTAATGAGGAAAAAAGGAAATATATATTATTAATAATATAATATGTAATAAAATTATATTGTATATATAATACATATTGTTAATATCAGCTACATATGTAATATGTATAATTTTTATTTATATATAAATACAAAATAGAGATTTGCTATTTTAATTCCACCTCCAAGGTTGACAGAAAATCAGAAAGAAATGGAAATTCTACCCCCAAAAAACCATCCAAAGAATCACTAAATTAAAACACCCAATTCTACTTCTCCTTTGACATGAAGGAGGAAGCACATTTCTGGTGACTAATAAGAAAGGATATCCTTCTCCCACCATTCTTTGGAAAAGTACATCATTTTTTTCCAAAAATCCTGTAAGTAGCTTCACACTTCTGTATGAACACAGAGGACTCCAGTGAAGCCAAAAGCAATGCTGATACATTCTATTGTATGCGGTATTATTGTCACTTCACTATTTATATCTGGCATGAGGTTATATAGTGTAACCATTATCATCAGCAGAAGCAACAAAAATAATTCTGAAGCATAGTGCCCGGTGTTTTCAAAGATGGCATGAAAACTGATTCCCTTTACTTTATGGATTTTTCAATAAAAGAAAGTAGTATGGATGACAATACAAAAATACAGGATATTTTCTATGAAAGTTTAATAAGAATGAATTGAAACAAAAGGGTTAAAGCAAAAGGAAGATTAATTTACCTTGAAAAAAATATCCTACAATTCATTGCTGAATTCTCATTCCTAAAGTCTTTCTTTTGTCTTCAACACACATGGGCAAAGCTCTGTAAACTGATATGCAGCCTAAAACAGACACACTAATTATAACAGTTCATATGTGTTTCTTTCTGTTACCCAGTGGCTTCACTCACATCAGCCATGGAAATCATGCTAGCCACCCCCATTTGTAAAAACAGTAGTTATTCACATGACTCTGTGAAATCACATCTCCATTAAAGTGTATTTATGGGTGTGAAACAACCAAAGAAACAAACTTTCAGCAGGAAAAGTGAACTACCATTAGAAATTTTTAATATTAGTGAGTGGAATATTATTGCCAATCAGTCAAAACCACCGTAGGCCAGTGGTTTTCAACTGGGCACAATTTTGCCCCTGAGGAATACCTGTCAATACCTGGAGACAGGTTTTGTTATCACGACTTGGTGGTGAGGTGGAAATGCTACAGGCATCTAGTAGGCAGAGGCTAGGGATGTTGCTAAGCATCCTATAAGGCACAGGAGTACTCCCACAATAAATAATTATCTGGTCCAAGATTATCTGGTTCTTCTGTTGAGAAACCCTGCATTCCATTTATAGTGTGAGAGAGGAACAGCTCTGAATTCCAAATTTAGTTTGAACTCTAGCTTCAAGGATTACTAGTTCTGTCATCATGAACAAGGCCATTTATTTATTAAATATTTTTGAAGCTCTGTGTTCTAGGTACTGAGATACAGTAGTGAACAAAACTGATAAAAAATCCTTGCCCTCATTGAGATTGCATTCTACTGGGAGATATTGACAATAAACAACAAACAAGTAAAAATATGTGTCCTAGGTTATTTTCTTCAGGGAGGAGACTGACATTTACTAAGAAGCACTCTCAGAGCCCATTCCTATGAAGTGCTGAGGGAGAAGTAAATGAAGCAGGAGTGGCAAAGGGAGAAGATGGGCTGTGATGAGTCTCCACAGGAGCCTTAGCAGGTCCCATGGGGAGCTCTGAAGCTAAAGCGGCTCTTCAGAGTTGCTCTCCATTGAAGCAAAATGGCCAGGCATTTATTCTCCTACATCAACAGCCAGTAGATGTGTGCTGCCTCCAGAAAGGGGAAGTGAAGATGGGCAAGGCAACAGTCTTCCATCAAGGCTAAGAGTTTCATGGCTAACAGGCCTCAGTGGGACATTCAGCTAAGAAGTACCACCAACACTCCAAGTAGCTGGAGGAATGAGTACTTCAGTTCTGAAGGGGAGAAATTTGTGTGGCACATCACAGCATCTACCACACACACATTAAGTAGCAATGAATGAAATAACACTGGGTAAGAACAGGAGAGTGATAGAGAGTAGAGTGAAGTTTTAGAAAGAATAGTCAAGAAAGCTCATTCTGACAATGTACCATCCAAGCAGAAGTTTTAAGAAAGTAAAGGAGTGAACCAAGTAGAAATTTGAAGGAGTATCAGGCAGAAAGAACTGCATTTGCAAAGGCCTTGATGCAGGAATATTTAAGGCACAACAAGAAGATCACTGGGAAGGGAATGGAGTGAGCAAGGAGGAGACAGGTAGGAGATGGGATTGGAGATACCCAGGTCTTACATGGTGTAGGATTCTTTGGTCATGGTAAGCCGTTAAGATGTCTTCCCCAGTGTGACAGAAAGCCAGTAGATGGTTTCGAAGCAGCTAGTGATATAAGCTGATGTATATATGGGTTACAAGGAAGCAAAAGTGGAAGCAGAGACACAGTTAGGGACAGGAATAGTTTAAGTAAAAGATGATGTTGGCTTAAACCATGATAGTAGAAGTAGTTGGGTTTTTAAAGGTAGAGATGTTGGGATTTACATGTGGCATATATGTGGACTCCAACAGAAAGGAAGGAATTAATGGTAACTCCTAGATTTCTGAGCAATTGAGTGAATATTGGTGTGATTTACAAATATGAAGACATCCAAGTAACAGGCAGATTAACATAGGAAAATTAGGAGTTCTGTTTTGCCATGCCCAGTCTGAAATGATTAAGTTTAACTATAAGTTAGATAGCTTAAATAAGAGTTTTTAATCTCTTCCCAATAAGAGCCTGGAGGAAGAAAATCATTCCAACTTTCTTCTCTATGAGATCTGGAGTGTGGACATCATCTCCTAGTTCAAGATTAAGTTCTAGTCCAAGCATCAGAATGGAGAAAGGTAGAAGAATGAGCAAAAGGTCTCAGAAGCTGTCCAACAGCACTCCCTTTTATCCTCTTAGGCAAAATTTTGTCACATAACTACACCAAACATCAGGAGTGAGGGTAGGGGTAAATGATAAGCTTTACTCTGAGTTACCATGTGTTCATTAAAAATTATAATACTGTAGAATACGATTGGATGTTGTGAGACAACTAAAAATCTCTGCCATAACATCCAATGGAAATCTCAAGTAGGCAATTGAATATATAGATCTAGAACTCAGGGCAGAAGTCAGGACTAGAGATACAGACTTGGAACTCATTAGTTTGTATATGGCATTTAATTAAATTTATGAGACTGAGAGAGATTACCTCAGATGTGAGTGCATATAAATACTTACATAAGCTCCATAGTACATCACATTTTCCAAAGATGGCTATAATAGTATTTCCCATCCCATATCTCATATACGATGTGACCTTGATATGTCTCCCTTTAAGAAGTGAAGTCTGCTCAAACTATAAAAATCCTAGAAGACAACGTAGGAAATACTCTTCTTGACATCGGCCTTAGCAAAGAATTTATGACTAGGTTCCCGAAAGTCATTGCAACAGAAACAAAAATTGACAAGTGGGGCCTAATTAAACTAAAGAGACTTCACACAGCAAAAGAAACCATCAACAAAGTAAACAGACAACCTACAGAATGGGAGAAAATTTTCACAAACCATGCATCCAACAAAGGTCTAACATCCAGAGTCTATAAGGAACTTAAACAAATTATCAAGCAAAAAAACAAACAGCCCTATTTAAAGATGGGCAAAGGACATGAACAGACACTTCTCAAAAAGCAGCCAACAAACATATGGAAAACTGCTTCTCATCATTCATCATCAGAGAAATGCAAATCAAAATCACAATGATATACCATCTCACATGAGTCAGAATGGCTATTATTAAAAAGCCAAAAACACAACACATGTTGGCAAGGTTACAGAGAAAACAGAATGCTTATACCTTCTTAATGGGAATGTAAATTAGTTCAGCTACTGTGGAAAGCAGTTTGGAGATTTCTCAAAGAACTTAAAACAGAACTATCATTCAATCCAGCAATCCCATTATTAGGTATATATCCAAAGGAAAATAAGTATTTTTAAAAAAAAGACATATGCACCCCTATGTTCATTGCTGCGCAATAGTAAAGATATGGAATCAACCTAGGTGCCCATGAACAGTGGACTAGATAAAGAAAATGTGGCACATATACACCATGGGATACTATGCAGCTATAAAAAAGAATGAAATCATGTCCTTTGCAGCAACATGGATGCAGCTGGAGGCCATTATCCTAAATGAATTAATGCAGGAACAAAAAACCAAATACCATATGTTCTCATTTAAAACTAAGCATTGAGTATATATAGACATAAACATGGGAACAATAGGCACTGTGGACTACTAAGGCAGGGAGGGAGAGAAGCACGAGTAGAAAAACTACCTATTGGGTACTGTGCTAACTACCTGGATGATGGGATAACCCATTCCCTAAACCTCAGCATTACACAATGCACCTGTGTAACAAACCTGCATATGTACGACCCTTGAATCTAAAAAGTTGAAGTTATTGAAAAAGAAGAAGAAATCGAGCCTAACCTCTTGAATCTGGGTGGGTTTTTGAGTCACAGCCAAAAGAATGTAGAGGAGATAACACAGCATGGCTACGTCAGAAAAGAAGATGCAGCTTCCTCATTATAATTTGGAACACTTGCACTTGGAACCATGGGTAACAATGTGTAGGCTGTCCAGTTGGCAATTCCTGTTTTCATTGGCTGGTGATATGTGTGGATCTGAGCACTTCAGCTAAGGGGCATGAGTGAAGACGGGTCCAGCGTGATGGCCCTTGGATCCTGCATCCACCTCTCAGAACCCTACTTAGTGACTAGCTTCAGCATCTAGGAGTACACCCAAGGGAAATTTATATTCCCTCTAATTATTCAGCTAATAATTAGGAAAAAATATTATTTAAAATGACTAGAGTTATCATCCATAACCCTAGTATCGTTTATCCTTGCCTGGTGTTGATGGGAACTTAGTTGCAACATGGACGGTATCTGGCTGATCTGCCTGAGTATTGAACTTCCTGTCTCCCCACTATGTTCTTCACCTTCCAAACATACACGCACGCATGCACACACACACACACACACACACACACCCCTGTAGGAAAACATATTCAACATCAATACCATGTTTTTCTGTTACCTACCTGTTTCTTTCATTTCCTGCCACTTTAAATTATAAAGTCTGAGATGCAAAACTTGTTTATCTGTTTATATACATTTCCACACCACCTAGAGTGATTGTAGACTATCAGAACGTGCTTTTGATGCTCTGGAAAACTTTACATCTTTAAAATTGTTTCAGATTAGTTTATTTTTATCATTATTGTAACCATAGTCCTCTACAAAGCTACTGAAATAAGATGAAAAATAAATTACATGGACCAAGAGAGTGCTTGTCCATCTAATTTTTGTTCTACAATATATAATACTAAATTATGAAAATCCCAACAGAAAGCTCAACGTAGTAACATAAATAACATATTAGTTGCTCAACCCTTAGAAGGCAGCACCCTAGAGTTTCATATTTTTATGTATTTTACTCTGTTCACTAAGTTCTTTGATTTGAAATAGTCATTTATGAAATATTTCCCTAAAATAGAAAGTAAACAATTTTAATAGGACTGTAAAATAATGTATGTCATTTATAAGATTACTCATGGTCCAATGGTATGATTGCAATGAAGTGTTTGTAAGTGAGAATGTAGAAAATACTGCCAAGGTGAGTTGACTCACATCTGTAAACCCAGCACTTTTGGAAGTTGAAGCAGGAGGATTGCTTGAGCCCAGGAGTTCAAGACCAGCCTGGGCAACATAGAGAGACCCCGCTTGTACTAAAAATAAAAATAAAAATAAAAAATTAGCCGGGCATGGTAGTGCACACCTGTAGTCCCAGCTACTTGGGAAGCTGAGCTGAGAGAATCACTCGAGCCCAGGAGGCCAAGGCTGCAGTGAGCCATGATCCAGCCACTGCACTCCAGCCTGGGCGACAGAGGGAGACCCTGTCTCAATAAAAATAAAAAACAAAAAAAAAGAAAAAATTAACAGTACTCAAAGGATGAAGTTATTTCAGAAGTAATTACAAATCCCAAGCTATTATTTCTGATTCCCTATAGAATAAATTTAGAAATAGCCATTACTGGTCTTAACATTTTTATTTCCAGATTTATCAACAGAGACAATGTCAGTTTCAGAAAAAAAAATCATAACAGATGAAGAAAATAGAATAAATTTTCATTGAAAAGTAAACTCAAATTCAAGCAAAATTTAAGATTATTAAATAAAGAAAAGATCTCAGGTTGATGTCAAGTATGTTTCTTTAACATATGATGATTACCAAGCTCTAGGCAAGTGTGATTTTGCAATTTTAAGGTGGCTAGTACACTTGAAGGATAAAAATGTTAAAGTCTTACCAGCTGCCCAAACCCTACACCTTCACCTGCTCTGCTCTTCCCAAAATAATTCCTATTCTAACCCACTCAACTTGTTTAAACAATATAAGATATAAAGTAAATAGTAGGAAAAGTCATAGGCAAGTAAAAATTTAATTTCACTACCCCTTATTTACATTTTACCTATTCTAAAAGTAATTTTCTCCAAGGTAACACAGGGAAATAAATGAAATCTCCTAATCATTTCAGAGGAAATATATTCTCTGAATATGGTATACACATACACTTTAATTTGACTAAAACACAAATAATAGAAGATTAAAATTTTTTAAAAAACAATTTAATTATACAAAAACATTTCATTTCACATATATATTTTCAGCAGAAGTACAATTTGATGTTATTGTTCCATTCCTTTATGTGCAACATCAAAATATCAGTTCTTTGGTCCTCCAAGTCAATTTCAAATACACAAAAGAAATTTGGAGAGTTTGGATGGGAGTAGTTTTTATCTTGAATTACTGAAATACTTGCTTTCATTTCTTTTCAATCCAATTTATATGAAGAAAAAAATTTTAATTTATTAGCAATATATCACACAATATATTTTTAAACCATAGCCTCAGCCATAAAGTAGAAAATATATAATCAGAATCTGGAAATGTTTATCATGGTGAAACATATTGTTTAAGGTATTATTTTGAAAAATATGTTACTAATATATGAATCCTAATAAAATATGAAAATACGTTATTAAGTAAATAATTCAAATATTTAGAGTGTTAAAACAACTTACATATATTTTATCTCATTTGATAGTTGGGAAAGCCCTTCACATTAGGTAAAATATGTATTGTTATCTTCAGCTTTCAGGTGATGAAACTGATACAGAGGTAAAGGATCTTCCTGGAGAAACTGTAGCTTTGGGTGGTAACTGACAAGAGAACCCAAATATTCTGACAACCAGTCAGTATCCTCGTCTCTGACTGATAGAAGCTGCCACTCGGCTAAGCTTGAGGTTAATTCTCCACTTTAATCAGCTTAGTGACATAAGTATAAATAATTAAAAATTAACCAAAAATAGAATCAATATACTCCTTTGAGCTTGATAAGAAGCTGATAACTAGAGAACAGTTTACTATACCAATTATGGACAGACACTGCTACAGAACAGGCCCAAAGTGACCAGGAAGAAAAAGTGTGCCTATATGTTTTAACTTTACAGGATCTTCAAGTTCTATTTTACAGAAACCTGTGCTCAAATAAAGTTTTAACATCTAGACTGACTACAGTGAAAACTCTTTTTCACATTTTTTCAAAGAAAGTCACTCTTGAAACACAAAGGGAAAACAGTAGATATGATCTCTCATGATTTTAGCAAGGTTTTGGATTTAGCCCTGCACGATAGAGTCATCAAAGAACTGGAAACACAGTATGGGTCACACAAATGATTGAGGGCTGCACAGCTATTGAGTGGTTATCACTGGCTCAGTGTCAACCGGGTGGGAAATGAATAGAAAATCCCAAATGTAAATTTGTTTAACATTTGCCATCAGTGACCTAGAGAAATGAGGAGCTTATTTAAGTTTGCAGCTGGATAAAATAAATGTCCTTTCTGGCACTAAAATTCTCAAAAATGAAGAGAAGAGATACAAAAGAATCAGAATTCTGCATATTATTAAGAAAATGTGTTCACAGAAATAATCAAGATCAATATCACATGAACAGTACAGCATTTTTGAGAAATGTGATAAGAATATACAGAGTAAGAAATTACTAGCTCTTGTTTGACCTTTCGATTTCTGCCTCTGTAACCCAAGTTCACAAAGGGTGTGTGCATACACACACACACACACACACACACAAGATATACCAAAAACAAGTATAATTCACATGAAAGAAATTGTGGTGAGTGTCTAGCATTTCATATAGAAACCTCATTTTCCTTTAATAAGACTCAGAAACCGCTAGTGAAAGAACACTTTTCCTTAAAGTGTTGTTGTTCTTGTGTGTGTATCCTCCAGTTTAACACAGGCTATATCCTTTGAAGTTGTGTACTGCCCTGCGTAACACAAAAGAACAGGAGGTGGAGGACAGAGGCTGGGAAGGGGTATGAAGGTTGGTGAGAGGGGGATGAAGAGAGGATCGTAAATGGATATAAACAGACAGAAGTACTAATACGTTCTAATGTTCTAAAGCAGAGTAGGGTGACTATAGTTAGCAATAATATATTGTGTATTTTAAGGTAGCTAGAAAAGAGGACTTGAATATTACTAAGACATAGAAATAAGAACTCAAGGTAAGTTACACCCCAGACACCCTGACTTGATTGTTACATATTCTGTGCAGGTAACAAATACTCACATGTATCTCATACATATGCAAAATACTATGCATTAATTTTAAAAAATTAAAAATAAAAAGATGTAAAGCAGCAAATAATTAGGATGAAATTATTCAGGAATTAAGCTCACAACAATATATTAAAAAGTCGTTTAATGCTATATGTACAATTTCCAAGTAGACAATTCTGCATGCTCTATTCAGCCTCATTCTAAGACAGATTTTTTTAAATAATGCAAAATGTTAGCATATGACAAACCATGAAATAGAATAGATGCTAGAAGAAACGAATCAAATAAAAATTTTTGTCTCTAAATTTGCAAACTGAAGAGTATTTTATTGTCTATTGGCAAAACATCTTTTTCCTAAGAATTCCCACAAATATTTTATATGAAATATTCCTACAAGCCATATGGAGTATAAATTGAGACCAAGGCAATATCATGCAGTTCTGGTAGAAAGGGCAAACAATAACATCTTTTATTTTTAAAAAATCAACTTTTGCTTATGAGTAGGATTTCACTCTTTGAAGAGGGAAGGCAAAAGGACAATACTTTTTTTAAATCTCTGTCATATAGTAGGAGAAATGTGACTTCTGTAAAACAGCATTCTCTTTGCTCCTTCATCCAACACCAAGACAGACAACTGTAAAATGTGTCAGAGTTTTAAGAAAATTAAAGAGTTGGCTGTCATTTTATGTAATATCTAGTAAGAAAAAGTTTACATTTGTATAGTTTCCATAGATTAGTCTACTTAAAAATTTGTCCACTTAATTTGGAGTGATCATATATAATCTGTGATAAAAGGTTCTGAGATCTGTAATCTTTTTTAGCCTTTCAAATCAAATATATTCACTTTAAAGCAAACCTTATGTAATACTTTGCGACTGTGTGGAGATATATATATATATATATATATATATATATATATACATATTAATATAAACATGTATGTGAAAGATAGGGATACCTTTCACTAGAGTTCTGTTTTCTTTCTTGTAATTAGCCAAGCTCTGAATCTAAATCCTCGGCTATTAGTCTAGAATTTAAATGTAAAGGGGTTTGGCTTTAAGTAAGAATTTAACTGGAGTTTTTATATTTTTCCTGTAGTTCCATAGAAGAAATTAAGTGGTTTAGGACAATTATAATTCAAGAAAATTGTAACAATTTTTAATGACTATTTTATGACAGATTTTAAAGAAAGGCAGCAATGAAAATGTATAAACATTGGGATTATTCTGAAACTTCTTAGATTTTTTTATGGAAGGATTTGCAGAAAAATATACGTTCTGAAATATTTTAAGAAAGCATGAAATGCCATATCGCATTACATTAATTTTCTAAATATAGAAGTATAGAAACATAGAAATTGCCACACATGCTACAAATATGGCCCATTCATTTTCTTGCCAAAAGCAATCTTCCCTGAAATCAGCTTTGAATATTAAATACCTTGAATCTCTTCCTTTATTTAGTTTATAACTTTGCCATCCTTGATTTTTCCAAGTGCTTTTTTAATCCATTTCTAGCTCTACAAATAACAACAACTTGTAGTGAATGCTCTATCAAATTAAATCAAATAAAATTGCACTTCTTTTTATTTATCTCACTCAGGTTTTAATGTGAGTCCCTTTTGCCAATTGTATGCGTTTGCCAGGGTTGCTGTAATAAAGTATCACACACTAGATGGCTTAAAAAATGGAAGATTATTGTCTCTCAGTTCCACAGGCTAGAAGTTCGGGATCAAGGCATCCACAGGGTTGTTTTCTTCTGAGGGCTGTGAGGGAAAGTGCTGTTTCAGGCCTCCCTCCTGGGCTTGCAGATGGCCATCTTCTTCCTTCGTCTGTTCACATGGCATTCTCCCTGTATGTGTGTGTGTATTCAAATTTCCCCTTTTTATAAGAATACCAGTCATATTGTATTAAGGCCTACCCTAATGATGTCATTTCAACTGGATTACTTCTGTAAAGACCCTTCAAATAAGGCCACACTGAAGCACTAGAAATTAGGACTTCCCCATGCAAATCAGGGAGATGCAGAGACCACACAATTCAACTCAAAGCACCATTGTAAAGCTTTTCTTTATGCAGAAAATTCTTTATGTTAAAAAAAATCATCTGAGTAAACTGAAAATATCAGAGCATGTCTCTGTGGGTGTGGTTAACTTGGGTAAGATGAAAACAATGATAGGCAAGCCACCATCCAAACAGATTCACTCAAGTTTGTCTTAGAATTAAAAAAAAGAAGAAGATAAAGAAGAAGCCCATGTCAGTGAGAACTCTTTTGGCTGCAAGTGACAGAAAGCCCAACCCATATTTGGCTTAACCAAAAAAGGAAATGTATTGGCTCCTGTAATTGAAAAGTCTAAAGGTAAGACTGGTTGGGGGCATATCTGGCTGGATTCAGAGCTGAAGCAACGTCATAGGACAAAGTTTTTCTACATTACTGAGCTCTGCATTTTTCTTCTTGATTTTATCCTACTCGATTCAAGTCCAATAGGAAAACAATTTCTCACAATCACCTGCAAAATTCTCTTTGTGTCTTCTTGTCTCTGACTGAATCGTGTGTTCATGCTAATTATCATGGCCAGAAGGAGAAGCTCTGAGTCAAGCCTGAACTCACAAACCACACATGTAGGATCAGTAGTGGAGTCAATTCTAATTGTGTAGCTAAAAATAGGGAAGAAATTGATTTCTAAATAAACATTAACCTCATATTACCCAGACGAAGGGTAAATGGATATGTGATGCCAAAAACAAGTATCTACTGCCAAGTGACAAGTCCACAAATCGGTGGATCGACTTGGGAATACAGTTTCTTTACTTACACAAGACTTCTATCAATTCAATGAAATATTTAAAAAGGGCTTTAAGAATCCATCGAAATTCTCATATAATGCTGAAATTATCTGTAGAATGAATATCAGCTAACCCTCTGATTTTACATGCAAAACCCCATATCACTAACCCTCTATACAAGATCATCAAAACTAAAACTAATGGCTTTAATTTATTGTGTTTGAATAACCAATGTGGCTCAAGAATGCAAAAGAATACAGGCAACAGCCAAAAGATAACAATCTTAAGTGAGTCTAAGAAAGATATTTTCTCTCATGGCCTTTTTTTGGTCTCTTGAGTGCTGAACTTTATTTAACCACTACATCTATTCAGGAGGAACCAATATTTCCTTTTGCAATAAACTAAGAAAAAGGAAACTTTAAAAAATGTTATTTGAAGGCCTAACGTACTGAATCTGTATATTTCCTCTTAGTTCATTAAGATAGTACCACAGATTAGTGGAAACAATATATCTGGGTTCATACTCTACAAGATCATGTAAATGGGCTATGATAAATTATTGATTGCTCGTCTTCCATTTCAACTCTTATTGTTCATATATTTATTGAACTGTATTTAGGATCTAGAATTTGGAGCATAATCAAGAGAATGTATGTGGGAGGTAGCTTTTTTATTTAGAGAGGAACTACTTTTTATCTAGACGATTTTCTAACATTGTTCTTTAGCATTATATAGTTTTTCATTTTAAGATCAATCTAGTAGATCCTCTAGACTATCTCAACCTTTGAATCTGTTTTTCTTGCTGAGAAAACACCAAACCATAAGCCTTATAAGCATGACTTACTTTATCATTTTTAAACAAGAAGTTTGGTCTGCATTACTTACAAATATATGTCATTGAAAATTATGATTTTTCTTATCTCTCTTTTCTGTATTGGGGAAGAATCTATCTTGGAACAGTTGTCTCCTTCTCTTTCCTCTGTTTATCTATCAAAGGAGTTTGAACGAAAGAAGAAAGAATCAGACCAAGCAGAAGAACATTTTGGACCCTACTTAAGATTAAATGAGTACCAATTATTAAGTTTTATACAGTGCACACCAAAGAACCAGCTGAAAGTAGTTAGGAAATGTCAGCTATTTTAAATGTGTTACTAATTATTTCTGTACCTCATCAACAACTCAGCACTTTTATTCTTGGTAACCATGACTCACCCTCTTCATCCACTCATCACCTCAATTAACTTTTCCTCTTATGGTTATTTGCATGGCTTCATCAGAAAAATGAAGGCACTAGGTCCCAGATGTCATTTGGAGACTCACCTTCCAGCCACTACTCCCCATTGCATATACTGCCAGTCCTTACTCTGTTCCTAGATCTAAGTGGGAGGACCAGAGAGTGAGTACAGAGTAGCTGAAAAACAAAGTTTAATTCTGACAAGGCTCTTTTAAAATGTATGCTATAACACCAAAGCAATGTCAGTGTATGATATAGATATGTATATCTATGTATCTATGTTTTAACTTTTTAATTAAATACCCATGAGGTCAGGGACTCCCATCGTATTACTAAAAGCCTAATGCCTGAACCAAAGGTTGCATTCAACAGATACTTTTCAAATAAACATGTAAATGAAGGAATACATATTGCCAAACATATAAAGCAAATATAATAAGGAAATATTTCACCATTGAATTTTCTCTGAAGAATGAATTATATTACTAGAAGGCCATTGATGAGTTGAGCACTTGATGTCTAAATATAAGTTTGGGAGTATAAGCCAGAAAATATCCAATTATTTTCCAGGAAAATTGAGGGATTCCTGGAGTGGATAATAGGCAATGTGAAGGGAAGGAGGTGCTCAATAAAGAAGGGAAAAACGCCCAGTATGGCAGCAGAGTAACAGAGGGGTTTAGAAGAACAAGAATCACTAACATGGAGTTTAATAATTGTTTGTTCTACCATGTGCCATGTAATCAACCCTTCTTCTGCTCTCCTGCAAAATATTCACAAATTCTATGTTTTTCACTAATGTGAGGGTATTCTTTTAGAAAACCTAGATCTGTGGTCTCTTTCCTTGTTAGACATGTTGCTGGGAAAAGACCACTCAAAAGAAAACAGGATTATGAAAGCATAAATCCTTGGGTGGACTTTGAAGAAACCTTGGGAGGTCTAATGGTATATGCAGGTTATGAGATAGGGGGTCCAATTCAATTTTATCTTGATCAAATGGTAGGGAGACCAAGCTGTCATCTGAGATCTGTGCTGCTCACTCTGCACGGGAAAATAGAATGTCCTCAAGGAATAGGACTAGGATGTTCTTTGAATATGTTTTTTACCACACAACTTTCACCTCTCATAACCATCAAACAATTGTAACCAAGATATCTTTCTTCTGGCTAACAACTTAGTAATTATCATTATTGGTTATAATTGTAATAGCTAATATTTGTTAAGATTATACAAAGTGACAGTCATGGTGCTAAGAATTTAACAAGTCTCACTTTATTTGTAGATATTTGTCTATAATATTACTCATTAGATGAGAAACTGTATGCATGGAACAGTATCACTGCTATATAAACATTTTTTCAATGAATAAATGAATAGAATAGTTAGCATTTACTAAATCTTTGCAATGGTGCCAGTCTGTTCTGAGCATTTTCTAAGTACTTTAGCATGTACTAACTCACTGAATCTTCAATACAATCCTATAGGGTAGGTAGTATTATCATTCCCATTTTCAGAGGAAGAAACTGAGGCACAGAGAGGTTAAAGACTGCCTACTGCATACACTCTTAACCACACAGTCTTCTAAATGAATGATCTAAGGAAAGCAAGACTTAGAGAGGTTAAATAACTTGTCCAAGTTCACCCATCAAGTAAGAGCAAACACAGGACTTAAACTCTGGTCCAGTTGTCTTCAAAATTCATGCTTTTAAGTGTCACGTGCCAAAAAAAAAAAAAGACCATCCATAACTCATAATTAACTGAGTTCTGAAGATCGGAGATCAGAGTCCAAATCTTCTTCAAAGTCATCACAAATCCTGGAGGCTCTGGGTAAAATTTGACAGCCTAGAAAAGATGCCAATTGGGCAATCAGAAGAAAGAGAAGTCAGAAGTACCAGTAAGAAAGGCAAAAGGCAATCACTAAATAGAGTCTTATTTTTGGCTAGGCAATAACAATATCACCAGATCAGGGCTGGCTTCATGGGAGTGCAACCAATGCAGTCACACAAGACTCAATGCTCAAAAAAGCCCTGCATTTGCAATTTAGTACTCTGCAGCCACCATATTGAAATGATGACCTAAGGAAAACAGGCTTAGAGAAGTTAAATAACTTGGCTAAGGTTATCCATTGAATCTGATCATTTAAATTTGCATATTTAAGTGAAGTTTGATGGGACAAGGGAGCATGCACAGGTGGTTGAAAACTCATTCATGGATAGCCTCCTCCTACCATTTCTCCACCTTCCTACCAACTTAATATGGGTTCTTGGCCACCTAGGCCCTATCCAGCCTCCTCCTCCCTACACCATCCCTGTGACCACTAACACCCTCACCTTTGGCAAGGAAAGACTCACATTCTGTTGTTTACCGTCCAGCCCCAAGAGGGCCTGGATGCAAGCACAGAGAGGGTCAGTGTTGGGTGCACACCACATGATATCTTAGGGCAGATCAAGGCAGTGACTCTCTACTCTAGGCTGGCAGCAACACAGAGCATTTCATGGGCAATTTGGCAAGAGCCTCTTACCACTCCCAATCCGGGTACCAAGAACATCTGACAGAGGAGACAACAATCTATGGAGGGTCATCTGTTTACCATGGATTAGAAGAAGGACCCATAAGAAGTAATCATTGACTTCCCTTCCCTATCAGGAGCCCCACATTTTTATTGCACTGGAGCCCACAACTATCCTTGCCACAGATCAACATGGAGCTTTACATAGATGGAAACTGAATTTCCAATGCAATTAATAAAGTATGGGATGTGTGGTATAAGAGTCAGAGAATAGTCAAAGACCAGACAAAGGCTTATGTCCTGAGTTGTCATCAACCAAAGTAGTATTGTTATGCTTTTTGTATGTTTGTTTGACAGTGTGGAAGGTTTCAGAAGTTCTGTTTTTAATATGTTGAGTTTAAAATAATCTATTAGATGTCCAAGTAAAAATATCAAGTAGCCAATTGGAAAGAGATTGAGCTGAAGATATAAATTTGGGAGTCATAAACATACAGATGATATTCAAGGCTTCAAAATCAGATGAGAACAGGATCACTGAGATAGTGAGTACAAAGAAAAAAGAGAAAAAAACGAAAACACTCTAGGATACTTTCCAACTCTAAAATATAACAGAAAAAAGAAAAAACCAGTGAAGAAGACAGAGGAGCAGAAGACCAGCAAAGCAGGAGGGAAAAGGAGCGTGTGATGTCCTAGAAGCCAAAAGAAGGCATATGTTAAAAAGAATTGAACAATCAATAATCAGAAGTAAATGTTACTGATGGGTCAAAACTAAAATGCAGGGTAAGAACCAGTCTTTGGCAAAGTAGAGGCCACTGGAGACCATAGGGGACGGCAGTAGAAGCCTAACTGATTAGAATGGGTTAAGAGAGAATGTGAGGAATGGAATTGAAAACAAGAAGTATAGACAACTACTTCAAGGAGCTTTGTTGCAAAGAGGACAAAAATCGTGTTGGATGGCAGAAGAACTGTTTCGAGAAAAGCTTATTGATATTGTTTCATATGGAAGAAATAACATCAGATTTGTATGCTAAAGGACAATACTTCAGTAAAGTGAAAAATTGATGTCGTAAGAAGCAGTGGGGAGAATTGCTGGAGCAATGTCATGGAAAAGGTGAGAAGGGATCACATCTGCTGCACAAATAGAGGGACTGGATTTTGATAAAAGCATGTATATTTCATTGAGGTGGGAAGGAAGAGTAAAGGAATGTAATGCTGATGATCAAACATGGTGTTGGGAAGTTCTCTCTAGATTGTTCTAAATGCCTCATTTTAAAAAAAAGTCAATCAGCTAAGATTGAAAACGAGGAAAGGGACTGGAATTTTGAAAAGAAAGAAAGCTGTGAAATAGTCACCCAGATGAGTGGGTACCTGAATATATGAATGGACTAGGGACAGAAAGTATGTTTGCTTGATAACGTTAAATTTAAAGTGATGCCATTCAATGTGGTTGTATGTTTTATGTTTTGCATCAACCATGCTCAGCTGCACAAGTACAGGTGGAGAAACTTGGATTTAATTACAGTTGAGCCAAGCCAAC
Source organism: Symphalangus syndactylus (assembly GCF_028878055.3). Lineage (NCBI taxonomy): Eukaryota > Metazoa > Chordata > Mammalia > Primates > Hylobatidae > Symphalangus > Symphalangus syndactylus. The sequence continues at coordinate 63,320,180 of NC_072426.2, forward strand.
TACAGTAAAACACAAGAAGGACATAGGAATCAAGGAAATATACAAGAGAGTGATTTATATTAATTGTCTATGCAATTTAAGTAATCAAAGAGGAAAATTAGGATATCATGGAGGTGAGGGACACTGAAATGTGGGTAGGATCAGTAGATTGGGAGTCACAGTGGGATAAAGGAATTATACATTTTGATCTGAAATGGCTTTATGTCTTGCCAAGTTGTTTATGTTTTAAGAATTTTTTAAAAGTTTATCCAACATTTTTAGTTGAACGATTAGTTGAAATGATTCTAAGCAGTACTACTGGAAATTGGACCTTCCCTTGGCTTTAAAACTCATGTTTATTTATTTCATTCCCTCAAACATCCATGCCAATACAAAAGCCTGCTGACCCATCACTCCATTCCCTTGCCACCACCCAAGTCCAGGTATTCAGCAGCACATATCTAGACAGGTGCCATGGCCTCCTACTGATTTCTATTATAGTGTAATTTATGGCTATTAGGATGTGTTTTTTCCCCTCAAACATTATTGCTTAGCATAGCTGAACATGGAGGAATTAAATTCATTTCTGTCTTCAATATCCCAAATCTAATATGGTACATAACTATTTTTAAATATTAAAATTCCCCTCCACAGGCATTCTAATGCCTTTAATATTTTGCATTGTGTGTTTTCTTGCAAAAAAAAGCGCATTATTTTGTGTTTCTTAAAATATTTGTACATTGCTAATTCTTATGCTTTATCTATTTTTCTATTGAGATTGCTGTCTTTTCCTTATTAATTTGCAAGTATTTCTTATATATTCTAGATATTTACCTTTTTTAGATATTAATATCTTGAACATATAGATGCACCCATTTTGTTAGCTCTTAACATTTTCTATTCATTAATTAGAAATCATTAGTTTAGATATAAACAAATTCATCAACATTTGCCTTACAGTTTGTTCTTTGAAAGTTTTAGAAATCTTTCTCTAGGATCAAAGGCTTTCTTCTACTCTTTCTTCTGTTAACTGTATAGTTTTACTTGTCACATCTAGAGTCTACTTTTGAATGCTGTTAGTTAGCAATCAAGTTTATTTTTCTGCATATGGTAAACCAGTTTTCCCAACAACATTTTCCTAATAATTCATCTTTCCCCCCTTGACTTGCAGTGTCATTTTATTGTAAATTAAATATATTTACACATACACATGAATCTGTCTTTGCACTTTTTATTCCATTTTGTTGGTCAATTTGTCTGTTTTTGGGCTAATTTCTCAATATTTGATAGAGCGAGCAAGATTCACCCACATATACTTTTTATTGTTATTAAATTTAAATTTATTATTTGTGAACAATTATTTTTCCCAGTACACGAAAAATATAACTGATATTTTGATTGAAATTATATTGAATTTATAGATTAATTCAAGAAGTATGTGGTATTTTCACAATATTAAGTCATTCCAGCCAGAACCATGAAATGTCTCTCTAATCATAAAGATTATTATTTATTTCCTTTAGTACAGTTATAAATTTTTCCACATAAAATAATCGTGTTCTTTATTACATTGATTGTAGGTATCTTACAGATCTTATTGCTACTTTGAATTATATTTTCTAGTTGATGAAGAGAATTATATTTTCTCCCTTGTGGCAACTCATTCAGTGTTCAGAAACAGACACTAGCAGGTGTACCAATTCCAAAACAGCTGATTTGAATACAGTAGAATGTTGCCCTGGCAGAGTAGCTCAACCTGAAAAATATGACAGATCAACAAGCTCCATTTGAATAAACAAACTTTACAGCTGGCCCATGTACCTCTTGCCCCTTACAGCTTTGTATAGACCTCCAAATGTCCACTGAAAGAAGGAAAATAACTCAACCTTTTTTCAATATCAATAGTAGGACATCGCTAACTTTTTACTGAACAAAGACACTACATAGCATAAGAAACTGAGTGACTTAGTCTATTCAGGTTTCTGTAACAAAATAGCATAAACTGGGTTGCTTATAAACAGCAGGAATTTATTTCTCTCAGTTGTAGAATCTGGGAAGTCCCAGATCAAGGTATTCAAAGATTCACTATCTGATAAGGTCCCAATTTTTCATGGATGGTGCCTTCGTACTGTGTCTTCATGTGATGGACAGGGCCACCAAGCTCTCTTGGGCCTCTTCTCTAAGGCACTAATCCCATTCATGGGGCTCTGCTCTCATGATCTAATACCTCCCCAAAGGCCCCACCTCCTAATATTATCACCTTGGGGGTTAGGACTACAACATATGAATTTTGAGGGGATACAATCATTCAGACCATAACACTGGGAAATGTAGTTTTTAATTTTCAGAAATATGTATGTTTGTAGCTTAAAAAGAAGTAGCCATAGGAAAGAGAGAGCATACACAAAGGTAAGGTTCTGGAGTTTAGAGAGAAGAAGTTGGAGAACTGGAGGTAAAAAAACAGATGAAATAGATTCTTAGGAAAAGGAAGACAAGCTATCTCTCATGGCTTCAGAACACAGACATTTCCTGAGTGTCTATAAGCCCTGTGCTCAATTCTGAAGAAACAATGATCAAGAAAACAGTCACAGTCTGTGTTCTCATGAAGCTGGGAATATAATGAAAGAACCAGACATTGAGCAAATAAATAGAAGAAAATAGGCAGAAATACAATCTTAGAAAAAAGTGGGAGATACATTATCCTCTAAGATGGGAAGAAGAAAGAGGGAAGAGCAAGATGTAATGACTTTCTGATGCAAGGGGAGGCAGCATTTAGGGAGATTATGGATTACAGCTTTTTATCATCTAAAAAAATAAAAAGTAAAAATATCTGCTAATAATAAGAGGTACCAATTCATAATGGGTACCATAAAAAGCAGGCAAATTTTAAATTACAACTCCAAGGACAAAATATGAATGAGTACCAGCATCAAGGCACCAGCTGAGGCAAGAGATCATGAGAGTGTGGTCATAGGACCACCTGTTTCAAATCATCTGGAAGGCTTCTCAAACATGATTTCTGCATAAACTCTACCAGAGACCAACGAAATCAGAGTCCCTGGTGGTAGGCCAAGGAGCTATGTTTTTTGGTAAGTAATTCAGGAAATTCCTATGCTCACCAGAATTCAAGCAGCCCTGATGCCATTGGGCTAATCCTTACTGTGTTTCAAGTTTCTGTCAAGACCCAGCATCAAATTTCATAATCTAAATTTCTTCCAAAGAATTTGCTTTTGAATATGTTTAATTGAATCTATAGGCGCAGATTACGGCTACACTTTCCCTCCTTCATCTCAACACTTTTTTAAAAGATTTTTTCTCTTATTTGCTCTCTTTAAATTGTTGCAAGGAACAAGGAATAAGAAGGTAATTCCTTCATCTGCAGCTATAAATGGTTTTACATGTGCAAAGCATTTTTTGGCTTTTCAAGGAGAAAATACCCATTTTAGAAGGATTAAGAAACTGTATTGCAAGAATGAAGACTAGAAAACACTACCAAATAGTGTATGTTTAAGTGTTTGCTAAATTTATAGTTTTCCGGTTTTGGTTCTTTCTACATCTATATTCTCTCAACATCTACCTTTAAGTGAAATCGAGGAAATTGAAGCTCATTAAATTTGGGCTTTACTGAAAAGCAACTGACAGTTAAGTGGGTGTGGGAAACCTCAAGTGAGGAAAAGTTGACAAGGCGTCTGTAAGTGAAATTCTTGAATTTCACAGACAGCATCAAATACCAAACAAAATGGATAGTGTAGTAAAGATCTACAGGGAATAGCCTCCCAGAAAACTATTGTTTTCAGTGACTACTAGCCACCGTTTCTTAAAATTGGATTTGTTACAAGAAGATAAATGGTCTAATAGATAACTATAGATAAAGATACACAAGTATTTATTTCTATTGAAATGTGAATTCCAGCACATTTATAAATCTGTTCATGTTGAAAAAGAAGATGACAGAGTGAGACTTGGTCTCAAAAAAAAAAAAAAGAGGAAGAAACAGAGGGAAATGTAAACGTTTGATAAATTTAAATTAAACTGTACAGAAAACTTGGTTCATTAAATTGTCTCCACAAAATATTACCTTTATTCTTTATTCTTGAACTTTAAATTTTAATGGCAATAATAATTTGTTTAGAATATACTATATATTCAAGGCATAGCATCACTATCCAATCCAGAATTTTTAAAAACAAGACCTACTAGGAGAAATGTTTTTAACTTTTTCCACTAGGACATACTGCAAAAGTATTTCTATAAGTAACAATAGAGAAAACTACATTCTAATATTTTAATCTGAAGCTGTGTTATTCATTGTGAATAACTGGCATACGTACATTTACATGTTGTTTTATTTGTCAAGAAATATGTTTTGGGCAATAAATAGATTTGTTTAATATTCTAAAGGTATTCTGGACTCTGATCTCCCTAGCCACAATTTATGTTGGTTTTTTAAAAAATACTACTTATAGCCAATTTAAAGTTGACACACTTAAGCATCCAAAATAAAAATTTAATCCTAAAGTTTCTCAAGAGATAGACCACAACCACAAGGAATTTTTCCTCTTGAGCCAGCTCTCTATAGATCATCACTTCAAAATAAAAGAAGTGTAGCAGAGTTAATCATTTTTATGTAGTCATTTCAGAAAATGAGTGACTGTGTCATGTTTCATGAATCTCCTTGTCAATTCATTCAACAGGCACAGTCGAGCAACAGGTAAAGACCACAGTAATTGTAAAATTAGCAATAATAATTTACACTTATTTTGCCTTACTACATATCAGGCCCCTTGTCCAAATTATCCCCCTGTACTGTACACAGCAACAGAAGTGATTCTAATACAGTCTCAGTAAGATCACACCTCTGCTCTGCTCAGACCCCTACAATAACTTCCCAACTCAGCCTAACGTCAGCATCCTCACTGTGGCCCCCAAGGCCACAATGCATACACACATTCTCTCCCTTGCCTCATTTCCTTTCACCCTCACTCGGACACGGGAGACTCCTTGCCATTCTTCCAATGTGCCCATCACAGTCTGCTTTTGGGTCTTTACAGCTGCTGTCATTTTGTCTAGAAACATTCATACTCAGACACCTGCATGGTTGTCCCCTCACTTCCCTCAGGTCACTATTCCTAAGTCACCTTCTCAGGAACGCCTTCCCTGTCAGCTTTATCTAACATTTCATAACTCTCCTTGAACCTTCCAACCCGCCTGCCCTGCTTTATTTGTCTTCTTAGCATTTTTTGCTAACATTCTTTATATTTTTCTTGTTTATTTTCTATCTCCCCATGTTATCCATGAGGGGAGAGATTTTTTGTCTGTTTTGTTCATTGCCATGGCCCCAGTGCTTTCAAAAGTACATGGCATACAGTAAGAGGTCAATAAATGTTTGTTGAATTAATAAGAGAAGGAATTAACTTTCATCACTTACTTCTGAAGCACAGAGAGGACAGGCTTGTATAATCATGGAAAAATTTAAAGTGTAGAAGGCACTAAACATTAATAATAACATAGATTCAACAAAAGTCTCCTGCTTCAGCTATCACTGCTTACCACAGTGAGAACCGGGAGGGACGGGACAAGTAGTCTTTTATATGTCCCTCAGTTTCTGATCCGTATTAGGTGCTTAATAATTGTACAGTCTTTTGCCCAATCTGCTAAATTTTCTAGCTTTGTGAAAATGCTGCATTCCTGCTCTTTTTTTTTAATCCACAACATTTTGGCAAACAATCAGTCTCAAAACTTGATGTGTGTGTTCTGCTTTGAGCAAAATCTAGACTGAAATATTTCTTGACGTAAAAAAAAATGAAGTTGGAAGACACAAGAGCTGTAATCATGAGCACAAATCAAACACAAAGACCGGCCTCATTCTTGTGGCATCTAAGACATGGCTCAGAATAACAATTCTCCTTTAAAAGATTAAGATGAATGCAGAATGCTGGCTCCTGGCAACTTGTTCTTTATGAGGAGTGGAGGGGACATTTCTCAGGTCTCATTTTCTCCCATCAGACCCCTCTGCCCACAGGGTGTTCAGCTCAGCCTTTCTGCATGCCCACGCTGGCTTGCTCACCTTCAGAACCACCTGTTTAGGCTCAGCTGTTTTCTGTGACTAGTGATTGCCACAACTAAAGAATTCCAGTCACTAGCTTGCCAATGATGACGGAAAGTTTGGGGCTATCAAGGAGTGGACTCTTAATACGTACACATTAAATACTCTTTAAAGAGTGTCCAGGCTGGGGTGCTGCCAGTGTTGTCACCACGCTAGTTGAGCATGGCACTGTGGAAAGGTCGCAGGCTTTGGGATCAGTCAGACCTGGGTTCAAATTCCAACTCCAAGTTTTCAAAAAATAGTTCACATTTACAAAGAACATCCTACATACCAGGCACTAAGCTAAGGCCACTTTCCATATATAAATCATACAGCACTCATAATGGTATGATCTAAGCAGTATTGTTCCCATTTTTACTGATGAGGAAATTGAGGCTTATTAACATGCCCCAAGCCACGTAGCTAATAAACGTCAAGGCAAGGCCTTGACTTCTAGGTTTTCAAGCCTATACTCCTAACCACTATTTTATACTTTGTGAGTTTAAGAAAGGGAATTAACTTTATTAGCTCTTGTGGATTGAAATGAAAAAATATATAAGTAACCAAAAATGTAATGACTGTTCCATAAATGTGAAAAGTCTGTCTTTTAAATTTGATGACATCTTAACAACTATGATTAATAAGCCCAGGTGTGTCAGTAGATTGTTTTACATATTTAAGGAAGCATTCTTACTTTTAGAGATATATACGGAATATTTACAGATGAAATATTATGTCTGATTTGCTTCAAAATAATTCAGTAATATGGGGAATATATGTGAAACAAGATATCATGATAGTTATTGAGGTTAAATAATGAGCTCACGGAGAATTATAATAATATTTATTCTACTTTTGTTGTACTTGGAAATGATAAAATACGTCTTTAACATACCCCTTAAAATAACTTTAAAAAAACTGTGTGTATATATAACACAAAAATTGTGTGTGTTATATATAAACATACATGTATGCGTGTGCATGTGTACACAGAGAGAGACTTATTTTTCTAGACAGTCTCCACAATAAATAAACCATAAAAACCATTATGCTTCCCATGAATGAAATGCATCTTTAGATATATGGCTCCCTAAATGAAAAGTTACTGCAATATAAGACAGTGATTTTTCTACAGCCACATTTAAGAAGTAAAACATGCCGTACCATTAGCTATGTTGAAATTGTCCTCAAAACCACAGCTGCATCTCTAGAGTGCTTCCCTGGATTTATATGGTGACTAAAACGAAGAAAGAAGGTGTTTTTGCCTCACACACAAAGCATTAAAACCTGATCAACTGCAATAAACAGAAGATTCTAATTTTTTAGCCAATAACTTGTTTTAAAGGTATAAAATACAGAGGACTTTTTCCCCAAAACATCTTTGAAAATACTGAATTGGAAAAATATCAAGAAAATACTAGGTAAATACTGCCAATAAGGGAGTAAGTTTAATTCACACATTTCTTATTTTCTTATAAAAACCCAAAACACATAATGTGGGTTATATATTGTTGGATTTTTTTGTCTCCCAAGAATTAATTAATGTTAGAGACCTAGAATTTCCAGGAAGGCTCACTTGATGAATTTGTTAGGGATGTGACCTATGTGTTCAATTCTAATATGTAAATGATAGGCATGATAAAATGTCTATTTTAAATAAAGGAAAAAAGATTGTAAAGTTATATACGATGAAGTGGATACTGGGTAAAAATCTAAGATCTGTCAGCCCACCAGACTTTTTATCTTTTGGGGAGATGTGTACTGGCCTTTGTCATATTCACCAGCAAGGAACATCTGGACGACAGTGTTAGCGGTCAGGTTTTTCAATATTCTAAATTTCTCGCTTGTTTAAAAACCAACTTGTCGTTTTATCAGAAATAACCAAACCTAACAAAGGAGGAGAAAATTGAGTCATATTCAATTGAATATTCAAACCCTTTGAATATATATCCATAGAGTTACAACCTAAATTTAGGCCTAAAGGCAAGCATGGAAATGTCTAGTCTGTTCCCTTTAATATTTTTGGTGAGTCACAGTCAGAGTACAATTTCCATCCTCTTCAGCCAACTCCCTCTAACAGAGATAAAATATATTCTTAGCAATAAGTTTAGATTTTTAAAAATCATTATCAAATTACAAGTAAAATTAATAATGTATAGAAAAAAATAGTTTTGAGTGGCTGTATTACTTACTGTTTCCTCTCCTACCATTAACCAAATCAGAAAAAGAAACCATAGTACAGCAGAAAGAGTACTAAACTTCCAAGTAGAAGCTCCCATTTTCAGTCCCAGCATTGTCTCATACCTGTGAAAGTCCTTTAACCACTCTGAACCTCAGTTTTCTCATCTACAAAATAGTAGTAATGATACCTACTTCAGAGCTGAGAATATTAAGATTAAATCAGACATCCATTTAAAGACCTAAATGAAATACGACAAAATCTATAATTATGTTTCATTTACAGATACATAATTTTAATGGAAAACACTATTAAAGTGTAAGCTAAAGACACAAATAGACGTTAGAGCATGTTCTATTTAGCACTGGGATCACTCGCTATCCCTAATGGGGGCATAGAGGAAATGTTCTGTGGGAAAGATGATCTTCCAGATGACCTTTATCACATGTATTAAAGGTTACTTCACTAGTTTGGGGAAAAATAGTTTTAATATTTGTACCACTTAGTCCTACAGACTTGCCTCTTTTCATTTCTACCAAATCAAGCTATTTTCCTTTGGGAGCATTCACACACTGATTATCTTTTCTTTGCTCAATAAACCAAAGAGCAGCTAAACCTTCATGCTTTAAAAGTCATACAGATTCACTTTTAAAAATTAAATTTGAAGAATGTTTATTTTCTAACAATGGTTTTAATTTTAGTAATAATTTTCTTCAAGCCAAAATTAAAATCAGGTCTACGTTTTCTTCCCCATCACAGTCTTTCCTGATGTGACAAATTTAGTCTCAGGAAAAAAAATAATAATTGGGATTAGAAAGGAAAAAGAAATGAAAAAAAAACTACAATGTAAGAGTGAAATACAGAAAGAATTACAATGATAACTTAGAGAAATATGATTACTATAAACAAGTAGAAGTGATTTTTAACATGACTAATCTTGATTATGCAAAAATCTTGTGTTAAGTTCAAATTTGAAAGTCTGTCCATTTCATTAGTTTAATACAAAACCTAATAAAAGTAAAATATAAATATTTTCCACAAAAATTCCCCTATAGATGAGAAATTTAGAACTTGCTAGTATCTTGATGACTTTATTTTTTAATTTCTACAACATAGCTAGTATTTCACTAGGTCAGTTTCTATTAAAACACAACTTAACAAGCACAGGCATAAAAAAAGATGAGTTTGCACACAGATGCTTTATATGTGCAATGACATCTCCATAATGTATTTCAATCACTTTTCTGTCTGCCTATTTGGATGACAGAATAAGAAAATGAATCTTGATCACCTAGATGAAAATTGAAGCATAGCATATTATTGATATCTTCATTAAATACAACCCCTCCCCCTAAAACACGATGCTTTCAGAAATGTGTTTGGCAAACTTGATATTGTTCTTGTAGATCACGATGCTTCAGAAGCATGACTTCTCTGAGGAAACACTAGATCTTGTAACAGAAATATCTTTAAATCTTTTAGATAGCCAGTCCACAGGGAAAGGTTTAAGAAAGGATCAAAGCTTGTTCTTTCAGCTTGAATTATTCCATTACAGCTGAATGTGACATAATTACAAAAGATGTTGGATGTGGAATCTCATCAGGATTATCTGACACTCATCTTTGTTGAAAAAGTCTCCCCAGCTGTTGCTCTGATCGCCCAAATGTGACAGGAGTACAGAGTACAAAAGTACTTGTAAGTGACCACTGCTTGGGGCGAGCTTAGCTTACTTAGGCCATTTTGTGACTTTCCACAAATATCAATAGTATGGAAAAACAGAAAGCATTGTTCCAAATATAGTTCCATTTTCATCTGTAAAGCAGCTTAAAAAGCATAAAAAAGAAGCACCAGCTAGGGCTTATCTTTTGGCACATTTGTGTTTAATTCAGCCAAACTCATTTAGCTATAAACATTTCAATCAGAAATGATCATTTGCACTCCTATGCGAGTCTGCGTATGTTCTTATTTGCTTTTACAATCTCATCTTAATTTAGCACTCCCCTATTTTGATGCCTGTTAATAGCTTTACTGGTAGAAATTTTTGTTATTGGGAATGACTCAGAAGAAGCGTTTATTACCCTGAAAATGAAATAAGATGAATAAATATTTAATTTCCTACTATGTTTAACAAGTTCTGGCCATCAGTAAATCGCATTTAAAATTTTAAAAGGTGTGTTTTTTGCAAGCATTTGCCAAAGTTTCTTTTTTCGATATCACTATGAAAGTTCAGTTGTAAAATATAACATCAAACATAAAATGTTGAATAATTACTCATTCCAAAGGATTTGGGAGAAGCAAAAAAAAAAAAAATACTTTTCTTTCCTTCCTTGTCATGGATTACATTTTCTTCATACATTATTAATGAAGTTAAACTACTAGTAACATGCCAAATGTGCTGCATAGGAGATTTGTGCCTAATCCAGCACAAAACAGGCCCAGTCACATAATGATAGAAAAAAGAACAAATGTCAACAGTTTCACACTGGGACTAGATTAAGCAGACCGTACTTACTGATTTCTTACACAGGGATTATCTCACTTTTAGTGCTATGAGAAGGAAGGCCACACTTCTCTTATATTAACACAGAATTGCACCTGAGGAAAAAAAAAATGAAGAAAAAAGGCTTCATCCCCACTCCCACTCAGTCTCACGGCCATGGAAACTTGATTTATTAAATACCACAGACTTAAGCCATTGTTTGGATAATGGGCTACATAAAAATGTCTAATAGTGATATACAAGTATTAATACCTTAGAGATCAAATATAATATTGCTTCTCATTGAACTCTGATTAGATTGTGCTTAAAATAACTGGTGTTTACTGTTTACCCTTCTACTTGCTAGGTTCAGAAAGCTCCATGGCTTAGGTCATGGCTGGATTCCTTACAGGCAATATTAATGTTGAAAGAGTTTAAGGATTTTTTTCCCCTTTAATCTCTGGAGGCTAAAGCTTGCAGACCTTACGTAAGCAAACTCCCATTGACTTCAGTGAGAATTTAGTAGTTGCATAAATATCACAGGAGCTGGCTCCCATTCCTCATTATTAGTCTTGCTCAAAGGATATGTGTTCATTGAAAGCGTAGTTTTAAGAACTTTGATTATCCATGTTGACTGAGTTGCATCTATTATCCATGTCTAGATTATATACTATTACATTAAGCCATGTAAAAAATAAATTTATTTACTCCTTTATTTACACTTCAGAATGCAGACATTTCTGTATCCTCAAAAACTACAATGACTGACATCCAGCCCAAAAAGTGACTTCATTATATCAATGATGACAAAATCTTCCAACGCTTGTGTATTAAATAATCTCCTGAATCTATCTTTTTTTAAAACTTGATTCTTAGAAAAATATTTCAAGGAACTTTAACTAAAATATATTTTTATCTTATGAGGTACTCCCATTTGGCTTATGAAGTATTTGCTAGTTTACCTTACCTCTTACTCCAACTACTTGGTATGGTGGCTCAGAAGTCAATCCTTCAGTTAAGGGATAAAGTAGTTAATCAGTTAGGGCTTTTTGCTTATATGGTACCAAACAATGGTGAATCATGTTGTTTGTATGCAATTCTGAAATAAGTCTTTAGAAAATTCTGGCAATAAAAAAGGAGCAAAAAATAAACACTTGGAAAATAGAAAAAGGGATGAATAAGACTATACTGGTTTGACTTACTGAAATAGCAGGTAGAACTTACAACCATTCTCCTACTGTGAACACCCACAAAGAAAAGAATTGGTTTTTCATATTTAAGGAAATCATAAAAATAAATATATTCCCAGGTAACAGTCCTTACCCTAAATTTTTTCTCCACTAATTTTGATTAAAAAGATCTCTAATATGAATCTTGTTTTTTGATATTTATTAACTCTACCTATGCCCCTGGTCAAGTATTCATTTCAAAAAAAAGTTGCACAAATGTTGCTTAAAAAAAACTACCTATACTACACTTTGAATACTACATTATAAAAGGGTATATACAGGCATATCTGTGCAGAATCATAATCCTTTTCCCATAAAACTAGACAATTTTAAAACATAATTGTAATTTATCTCATTTACATCTGACAATACAATCAAGCGAACATCATTGATTCTTTCTACCAACAAAGATTCTGTGGAACTTTCTGTCTCATGCAGTAAGGAGGTAGAAAAACAGGGCATTTAAATTCATGTCTTCTTACTATAAATCTAATATTTTTTCCCTTCACATTCAGGTAACCATTCTATTAATGCTTACCCTAAGTTCCTATATTTAACCCCAAGAAAATAAAGTAAAAAGTTTAAAACCTCTGGTGTAGAACTTTGGCATATATTTGTATCCTTTTTCATTTATATTTGTTTCACTGATTTCCAAAATACCACAAAGATAACTCTGGTATTTAAGATGACTTCAGATAGTAGCCACGTAATATTTTCATTTCATATTTTCAGTAAATATTTTATATAGTTTAATATATATTTTTCAAGATTCCTATATGGGAAGAGATCCTGATTTCCATTTATAGTTGTATTAAAAATCCCATTCTAAAAATGTTGATTTAGTTTTTTAAAAGTGATTTCTTTTTAAGAATTAGTTAAGTATTATCATAAATGGCATAAGACTATGGCAAAAATGTGAAGATGGAATAGGAATGACTGAGGTTTGGAAAACACTAGTTTATGGATGCTTCTCTTTGACCTAGAAAAATACAGTGAAGAATAAATCACAAATGCTGACTTCAAAAATGTACAGTCTATGATAGTTTTCACATATATTACGATAGAAATTAATAGTTCTATTAGAAAAGAAGAAACATCTAAAATCAATAATCTAAGCTATCTTAGGAAACTGGAAAAATAAGAACAAATTAGATCCAAGGTAAGCAGAAGACAAAAAATAAAAATTAGAGCAGAAATCAAAGAAATTTTACAAAATAAACTAGAGAAAACAAATGAAAATAAAAGCTAGTTCTTTGAAAGGAGCAATGAAATTGATAAACCTCCAGCCCAACTAACCAAGAAAAAAAAGAAGGAAAACCCAAATTACTAATACCAGGAATGAAAGTAAGAACATTCACTATAGATCCCATACACATTAAAAGGATTATAAAGGAATATTATGAATAACTGCAGGCCCACAAATTTGATAACCTAGGTGAAATAGACCAATTCCTTGAAAGACACAGTCTATGAAAACTCACACAAGGGGAAATAAATCATCTAAATAGGCCTATATTTATCTTTTAAATTGAATCAATAATTAATTACCTTCCAAAGCAGAAAGCACCAGATTCAGATGGTTTCACTGGTAAATTCTAGCAAACATTTAAGGAAGAAATGGTAACAGATTCTCTATAATCTATTTCTGAAAATAAAAACAGAGGGAACACGTCCTAACTCATTCCATAAGATCAGCATTACCCAAATACGAAAACTAGACAAAGATATTACAAGACAGGAAAACTATAGATCAATATCTCTCATGAACACAGATGCAAAAATCCTCAATAAAATAATAACAAATTGAATCAAACAATGTACAAAATGAATCATATATCATGACCATATATTCCATGATGTGGAATTTATTCTAGGTATGCAAGGCTGGTTCAACATGCAAAAATTAGCTAATGTAATCCATCCCACCAAGAGAATAAATTAAAATCATATGATCATATCCGTAAATGTGGTAAAAAGATCTGACAGAACTCAACATCCGTTTATGATAAAAATTCTCAGCAAACTAGGATTAGATGGGAGCTTCCCCAACTTGGTTTTTTTTTTTTTTTTTTTTTTTTTTAGAGAATCTGCAACAAAAGCCCACAGGTAATATCATATTCAATGGTTAAAAAAAAAACAGTTGCTTTCCCCCTGAGATCAGGAACAAGACAAAAAGGATGATCTCTCTTATCTCTTACCACTCTTAGTCAATATTTTATTGCAAGTCCTACCCAGTGAAATAATACAACTAAAGGAAAGACAAGGTATACAGATTGAGAAGGAAGAAATTAATAGTGCTCACCAATATTTCTGGTTCTTCTCTCTTTTATGCACATTCAAAGGTTTTACACTTTTCTATCGATTAAAGGTAGCTTGCTTTGGCCAATGAAATATGAGTGAAGAGATGTGTATCAATTCTAGGCAGAAAGAAGCACTTAAGAGCTGGTGTGTGATTCCCATGTAGCTCCTTTTGCTGTGACAACTGCGAAAGCATTTCTTGAGATAGAGATGTCAAAAGCAGCCTTGAAAGTTGAACTGCAACGTGGAGCACAGCTAAGCCATTAAGATTTGGTGGAGTTTTTTGTTACCACAGTATAATATGCCCTCACCTAATTAATAACATGTCTGGATACATTTAACAGAACAGCTTCAGCTACTCTGAAATAAAATTATTTCATAACGTATGAAATAATAGGAGAGAGAAAAGGGAAATTGCCTCCTGCTGGAGGGTAGGAAAACTTTCTTGGGAGGTGGCTTTTACAAGGAATGGGTCAGAACGTTAAAGGTCAGAGAATGGGAAGGGGCAATCAGATAGAAGAAATCATGGGAATAAATTCTTCGAGGGTAAAATACCTGGTAAAAATGGGAATGGTGTGTAGAAATACGAGAATTGGAACTTATAGTGGAAGATAACACCAGAAATGTAAATTGTAGCTGGATTGTTGAAGTCCATAAAGACAACCCAAGGTCTGAGACTTTATTCTGTAGGCAATAGAGAGAGCCCCAGAAAGCTCTGCAGCTGGGATGTATTATTATCAGAGCTGAACTTTAGGCAGGGCAGGTTCAGAGAGGTGCACTGATGGCAAAGGAAGTACTTGAAGGGCTTGCAGATTTCTGGTTGAAAAAAAATAAAGAGCTAAATTATAACAGTGTCAGAGATGATGGAAATGAACCAATGAGCATGAAAAAACATCTTTATGGTACAATTGACAAAACATAGTCAACTGGGAGAAAAAAAGAGGTAGGTTTGAAGAAAATGAATGAGTAGGTGAGTCCCAATAAAGTCAGAGAGAAGGAAGGGGAGGTTTTGTGGAATGTGACAAATGGAGATGAAGGCCTTAAATTTGAACATTGTAAAAGTTTGCTACTGATCTTTACCGTGATTATAATATCTAAGTGAATTTATTTAGACTACCTATCCCATAGTTCAGGGGAAATAACCAATTCAATTAGCTGGATGTAGTACAAATTTTGCTGGGCTCCAAAATAATACAATAGGATAATAACTCATTAAGATAATATAATCAAGATAATAAGTATATAATTGCAAACAATTATGCTTTTATCAACTAAGCAAATAACATTGTTTTATATTAAAATATTAAATGATCCAAAGTCACTGAATTCAACATATTTGCTATTATTTATTCTATTCTATTTATTTCTTTATCTCTTGAATTATTTAGATATTGGTATAAAAAGAAGTAAATATTCAAAGTAGCATATATTTTTGTGATTAAAAATGGTAAATAAGCTAAAAATTTTGCAAACTGTAACTCAAATCTGTTAGTATAGTGACCTTACACACTTAAGATAAAATTGTAGTTTTTGAAAATATGCATTAATATGTAAACAGTCAAAAAAGATAGTCAATTTTGAGAAGCATACATTAGAAAATGAAAAGCCATAACAGATTATCTGAAAAATGAACACAATGTTAATGACTAAAACATGACAACTGAGGTGAATTTTCAGTGACTCAGAAATCTAATTTTCACATCCTCAACTAAACAATAATAATGGGCAAAAAATGGCAAATAAATGAAGGTTCTAGCTTCTTATTTCTCAGTATGTAGATCAGGTCCTCAAGTCACCCTCACCACTTTTGCACCCCCACAAATCAGTGCTTTAAGCAAAATGGCATTTCCTCTTATCCGGTGTCCTAGCTTCCAAGTGCCTAAGTCAAAAGCTGCTTCTACAGAGCCTTCCTCTTAGATTGAAGTCAAATCCACTCTAAATTGTTAACGGCTAAAGTCTTGATATTTACTACAAAAGATATTTGCTTTTGAATGGGAGCCTAGAAGTCCAAAAGACAATTGCTGCAACTATTGCATTAACTAAAACTGCCGTGACACAAAGACTATACTTTGTTTTTTGCATATTTTATTTTTATTACAGGGCATAGCATGCAATAGCAGTTCAATATTAACTGAATAGAAAAATTAATCTCTAATAGTTTAATTTTGGGTAAACAGTCAGGGGTACCTGCAGTCTAGAGGGGATTCCTATTCCTCAAATCATGCTGAACAGACACTGCTATGGACTGCATATTTGTGTTCCCCCAAAATTTGTATGTTAGAATCTAATCCCCCCAATGTGATGATAACTGAAGGTAGGGCCTTTTGGAGAAAATTAGGTCATGGAGGCAAAGCATTCATGAGCGGGATTCGTGCCCTTTAAAAATAGACTCCAGAGAGCTCTCTCCTCCCTTCTACCATGTGAGGACATAGTGAGAGGATGGCTATCCATGAACCAGGAGGTGGGCCCCCACCAGACACCAAATCTGCAGGCACCTTGATCTTGGACTTCCCAGCCTCCAGAACTGTGAGAAATAAATGTTTGTTCTTTAAGTCACCCAATCTATGATATTCTGTTATAGTAGCCCAAACTGATTAAGACAGACAACTTACTCAAAGGTCCAGCCTAGACTGTGAATGTGAACTGTTGGTACCAGTAGCATATCATTAATACAAACTCATAGCTACCAAACAAGGGAAGTCAAGGTCAAGATATATTGGAGAAAGAATTCAACAATAGAATTATTTTGAAAAAAATAGGGATGAATAAAATGTCTTGAAGGAAGGAAACAGGAAATAAGAGAGAAGGAAGGGAAGAAAAACTGAAGTTTCCTGTCTTTAAAGAGGAAAGACAAGTTTTCAGATGTGGTCAGAACTATATAGAGAATTGCCATTTGATGACTCTGCACTCATGCTATTTCCTGTGTCTGCAAATGTGGCCAAATACACTCCACAGACTTCTATACACATGTATCTTGTTCCTAAATAAAGGCAGCCTCTATTACCCCCTATAGCATGTTGCTTTGGAAATCCTATTCCTCCTAACTTTACCATTTAACATAGTCTTTTTGCTCAAGTTAAATACCCATGTCAAACAACAATAGCCAGAGTATCTGGTTACTGCATTCAGAAAAGGTTGTTTTGCTATTTATTTCCATTCTGTGATAATATTATGGTAATATGCATAACTTAAATATGCTTCTGCAGGGTTTTCTTACCTTCTCCACTTACAATTGGCCCTTAATCCACTGCATAGCATTGGCCATTCTCATTATGTGACTGGTACAGATGCAATTAGCATAGTTTCAATGATGCTTGTAGAGTGATTATGACAGTTCACAATGTCATTCTGTCTGACCGTATCTTCTAATACCATGATGAATTAGCCCTGCTTCCTAAGTATTTTCCCAACACTTAGTATTAGTTGGGAAACTGAGTCAAATATATGCAAAGATAAAAATCCTGCTTTCTGACCTGCTCTCTGATAACCTTATAATTCTTTTTTAATCTTTCATCCACAAAGCTGCATGGTATATTAACCATACATCCAACTTCCCTTTGAAAAGAGTTTTTCCTTTGAGTGTTTCCATGAGTGTTGGATCTTACAACCTTAGCTGACTATATCATTGTGCTAATGAGGTCAAAGTCGATCTTCAATTCAATTCCCATGTAGTCCAATTAACTTTGATCTGTTCCATTACCAGAGGTCCCAACCGAACTATGTAGTCTGAGTAGTGAATAGGTGTAGTTCATCAAAAGGAAGACCAAGGAATAATAAATAGATCATCAGCCATCCATCATTCTATTGAAAAGCAACTTTCATATTTTATATATAGATTAATATATGAAATAAAATGAATATATGCTGTTAGACATGAAATTGGGTTCATCTGCATGTGTATGTGATCTAGTCAAAGGTTCATCATTTGTAAAGACTGAAAATACACTCAGTCTCCAAGAGTAGTCTCCCTGTGCAAAGGATTAATGCTAAGTAGGATTGACCAGTCTTTTCCATACAGGGTCATCGATAAGGGCAAAACTCCAAACATAAATATAGAGAGATAGATACAACTTGGTAAACTACATTCCTTTATTATTCACTGGTATATTTTACATCTTTTCTGTTACATAAGGCAAAATTTTAATTGCAGCCTGGCTTCATGCTTTCCATAGTATCTTTGATGTCTTCAACTGGTGCATGCTAAGAAAATACTAATTCCTTTTAATCTTAGCTTAAATAAGACAAAATTAAATAAGGTAAATGTGTTGTCAGATGATGTCAGCTAAGTAGGGCTAAGTTTAAGGATGGTATAAACAGCTTTTTCAAAAAGTGGTACTTACATACTGATGAATCACAATTTTACATGGTACCTAGATACATAATTTATGGTATTATTTATGTATTTTGTTATAAATAGAAAGGTGTAACTTAAAACATCAAACTCGTGCTTTTCCAGATGTTAATATTAAGTTAGAAATACACACACGCTCTCACACATACACACTAAAACAAATGAGAAAGAAATATTTCAAAAATCCTAAAGATGGAATGCAAATCACTAAAGTTTAGGACATGAGAATATGATCACAAAAGAAAAGGTCTGAAATAAAAGCTACGATATTGGAAAATACATATTTAAAAGTTGCATTATTTTTTTAAAAAAGCAAAGGGTAATCTCAGGGACATCAATTAATACAATTCGTTTTCACTTATTATTTTGCATGCAAAGCGGCTTCTAGCATGTATTTTTCACCTATATGTTACTAAATCAATTCTCCTCAGAATGGGTATAAAACTCAAAGGAATCAATGGTGTAAGTGGAAAGAATTTTGACCATATCCTCTTTCCAAGGAACAATTATCTGCATGAAATCACCCTTATGATTATGACCTTTAATATGACCTTTAATGCTTTATATATGCTTTTAATATGACCTTTAATGCTGCAGGTCCACCCACCAGCTATAGTTTCAGTCCATACACATGTATAGATTAGAAATCCTCCACCTGGCCGACTCCACCTCATTGAACCCCAAATGACTGGAGCAGGAGAGCATCCCAACTTCCCTGCCACAAAAAGAGCTTCCCAAGTGGCCCAGTCCACAGTATGATTTAACTATGTCTTTCCTTATACCATGTTATTAGGTTAACATTTTTGACAGAAGGAAGATGTGAAAATGTCCTGACACAGAAAAAGTCTTGGTCTATTCAGAAATTCAAGCCAATTGCATGATGCAAAGCAGTGAGTGAGGAATGGGGGTCCCAGGATGCTGTTCTACAGGTAGAGAGGGAGGCAGGGACATGGTTACAGTGGGCCTTGAAGGTCACTGGAATAGGTCTGGATTTTAATCTAAGTGCAATAGGAATTCATACAAGAGTTTTAAGCAGGAGAATTAAATGATCCTATTTTCATATATACAGATATTTCTGGATACTATGTGGAGAAATAATGAGGGAGGGGAAGGCAAGAGGGGCAGAAGAGTGATTAGAGGCTGTTTAAATTAGTTCCATATTAAAGGATGGTAGCCTGGGCTATAGTAGCAGGAATGCAGATGGAGAGAAATGGATGGTAAATTAGGGGAAGAGAGGAATAAGGGCTGACTTCTAGACTTCTGGTGGATTTTACGGAGATGATAAAGTGTTGGAAGAAACAAAGGCTTGGTTGCATGGGAATAAAGAACTCAGTTTGGAATATGTTGTTTACAAGATACAATGGCATTTACAAATAGAGATGTCAAGTAGGTAGGTAGTTGGATATAAAAGTCTGGAACTCAGAAGTTTCATCAGCATATATATAATATTTAAATCCATGAGATTGAATGAGACAGCCCAGGAAGATAGTAGAAACAGAAAAGAAAGGAGGACCTATGGCAAAGCTCAAAGGAACAGCAACAAATAAAGAACAGATAGAGCAGGAAGAGCCAGCAAAGACAGAGGCATGTTCAGGAAGATATGGTGAAGACCCAGGGAGTATGGTATCACAGAAGCCAGAAAGGTGTTCCAGCAAGGAGCAAACGGTTAACAGTGCCAAATGCTACCAATGGGAGGAGTAAGATAAGGGGAAAATGTTGCTGGCCTGGAGTCCTAGACCCTTGGCAAGGGCAGTTTCAGTTGAATGACAGGGATAAAGCCAGATTGGAAGAGGCTGAAGAATGAAAGGAAGAAGAGGAAGCGGGCAGAGTGTGTATAGATAGTTCATATAAAAAAATCTATTTGTGAAATGGAACAGAGGGGGAAAATGTGGAGTCCAAAGAGGGTTTTGTTTGCTTGCTGTTTAGTTTGTGTTGTAGGGTGAACTGGTGGAATGGATTATGGGAGTGGGTGCTGCCCCAGTCTTTCCAGGGCATTCGTTTCTGGTTTCTGGATCTGGTCCACATTCGTAAACATTCAGTTCATCCACAAGAAGACAGTTCTTCCAAGAAGAACCACAAGACTCATTGGTAAACGTCGATTTGACTTCCTGACACAGAAGTATCTTTTCCAGATAGATTATTTGGCTAATTAAAAGGAACAGTTTATTTGACAAAAATATGTTAATTAACATTGACAAACAGTTTTCCTGTAGTAAGAAAATTTCCCCCTAAATAAAGTGTTTTCCCACCATATTTTAGGTTAGGAATAGATCAAGGAGTTAAGAAATTATTAATAAACTATTTATTTTAGCAAAGTGGATGGCTTTAGAAATGTGTTATCTCACAGTTCTAGAACCTAGCATTGCAAGATCAAAGTGTTGGGAGGACTGATTCCTTCTGAGGGCTATAAGGATCTGCCCCAGACCTCTCCTCTATCTTCTAGGGAGTTGCTGGCCATCTTTGGCATTCCTTGGATTATAGGCACACGACACTGATCTCTACCTTCTTGTTCACATGGCATTCTCCCTGTGTGTGTGTGTCTGTCTCTGTGTGTAAATTTTCCCTTTTGCCAGGCATAGTGGCTCATGCCTGCAGTACAAGCACTTTGGGAGGCCAAGGCAGGAGAACTGCTTGAATCCAGGAGTTTGAGACCAGCCTGGGCAAAATAGTGAGACCCTGCTTCTACCAAAAAAAAAAAATAATAAGCTAGGTGTGGTGATGTGCACCTTTAGTTCCAGCTACTCAGAGGCTGAGGTAAGAGGATCGCTTCAGCCCAGGAGGTCAAGGGTGCAGTGAGTCAAGTTGTGATGGCATCACTGCATTCCAGCCTGGGTGACAGTGAGATCTTGTCTGGAAAAAAAAATAAGTAAAAATAAATTCTTCTTTTTTATAAGGACACCAGTCATATTGGTATATACCAGTTGACCAATACACCACCTTACTGACCTCACTTATTTCCAAATAAGGTCACATTCTGGAGTACTGGGGGTTTTAGGAGGACACAGTTTAACCCCCAAGATGCACTTAAACACAAACAGCCTTTCCTCTTCTTAATGAAAGAGAGAAAAACCACTTTTGTGGGCGACATCTTTAGCTTCATGGTATTTGGTCAGATTTTGATCCCACAGTTCTCATACAGGCTGACTTCTGCGGGTCCAAGAACTGCGGGATGTACATTGTGGGAAGCAAAACCTTGCAGGTACCCTAGATTATTCATGTAGCTGGAAATTCAGAGTAACACATTGTAATCTTTATTTTGAGAATGATAATTTATAATAACTGCTTTTTGTAAAATATGAAGTTTTTAAATATATGTATATGTTATTTTCATAAAATATAATAAATATAAAATATATATTAATAGTTCTGTTTAATGAAGTAGTTTATAAACTCTCATAGAGTTAAAGATGATATGTCCATTTCAATTTTAGGATGTATGACAGAAAATGTTATAAATTTCCACTGCGTAGTCAAGAGCGGACCAAATTTTGAATCTGCATTTAATATTTTATATATTAACTTACTGAGACCTGCGAGCAATTCAAGTAATAACAGAACACATAAAATAGCTACTCAGGTCAGATTAGAAAGTTAAACTTTGATGTTATATAAAAATTATAGCTACAGATACAAAAAATGAACTGCACTTCACTTTTCTTTTTTGCAATAAATAGTAGCCTTAATTTTTTTTTTTTTTTTTTTTTTGAGACAGGGTCTCACTCTGCCACCCAGGCTAGAGTGCAGTGGCACCATCACAGCTCACTTGCAGCCTCAACTTCCTGGACTCAGGTGATCCTCCCACTTCAGCCTCCTGCATAGCTGAGACTACAAGGTGCACCATCACACCAGCTAATTTTTTTGTATTTTTTTTGTAGAGACGAGGTTGCACCATGTGGCCAAGGATGGTCTCAAATTCCTGAGCTCAAGCAGTCTGCCAGCATTGGCCTCCAAAATACTGGGATTACAGGTGCAAGCTACTGCACCAGGCCTTAGTCTTAATTCTTAAATTAATCCATGAAAGTTTACATTGTTGGGGAGTCAACATCTCTGATCCCTGATAAATATAATAGCTTAAATCGCCTTGTTTTTAAAGGGAAAAAATCTTTAAAAATGTGTAATTTATTGTTAAAAACATATCTTAGAAGGAAAAAGAAAGCACCAAGAACATAAAAATGTCCTAAGAGGAAATCTCCTGAAAACAAAGCACATCTTCAGTCCGGCATGGCATTTGACATGCATAAGTTCTCATGCTATCCTTGTGCCACAAAAGTAGTGGCACTTTTGCCAAAATTTTTATTGAGGTACTAGTATCAACACCAAGTAAAGTTTACAGAATTGCTCTTTATTCTCTGTCCTATTTTAAGATTAATTATTTTATTTAAAATTAGTTAATTATTTAAAATTAACTGCTTAATTTTAAATAATTACAGGAAAATGTAGAAAAATATCTATGAAATTTGTGACTTTAAAAAGATGAGAATGCTAAGAGTGAGAACAAAAACACTGTGCAGTGGAATCACTTTTCAAAAATTATAATAAACTAGCATGAGGACTTGAATTTTTCACAGAGATAAATGGAAAAAAGGTTGAACCTTTCTCTTATGTTAAAATCCTGGGATGGAACTCTTCGTAGCAAGACTCAAGTCTTTTCTGACCCACAGCCCAACACAAATTTATAAACTTTCATAAAACATTATGAGATTTTTTTGTGATTTTTTTTTTTTTAGCTCGTCAGCTACTGTCAGCATTAGTGGACTTTATGTGCGGCCCAAGACAATTTTTCTTCGTCCAATGCAGCCCAGGGAAGCCAAAAGATTGTACGCCCCTGCTTTATAGGTAGAAAAGCTATTTTTGTTCAGCCAAATACCTTCATAGTTCCTTTACCCCAAAAAAGGTGAAGTCCCCAATGAGGACACCTGGCTCTGCAGCAGAAAATAAAGGAGAAGGGAAGGTTGGCCCTGAGAGCCTGAGAGAGCAGAAGGGGAGGAACCCACCAGCCTGATGTCAACCTGGGCTCTGTGCCAGGAATGGGCCCTGGGAGGAGTTCACAGAGGCAAGAATGATAAAGATACTTCTGAGGTCTAATATTTATTTTTGTTTTGTTTTGTTACTATCTAAGCTGCCTGCTGTCTCTTTTCATAACTTCAGACCTTCAGTAAAAGTCTACGTATATAAACCTGGGTTGGTAGAACTTTGGGGGAGATAGAAATTGAGGTATCCAGCATAGGACAACAAAATGCAAAAACGTGACAGTGGCGTGGAACATAAGATGCAGATTGGGAGTTGAGAGCTCAGTAGAAATAGACGATTAGCCAGAGATGACCAGTCATAGTGCCAACTTCCCCAAGAAGCCTTGAACATATTAAAGGGAAGATGTGAGTTCCTCCACTCTTGAGACAGGACCCATGGTAATTTGTTTAAATTTAAAATGTGACCCCAGAGAGCTGAAGAACTGAGGACATATAGGCAGCTGAGACTGGGCTTACCTAAGTGTAACAATGTCCAGTTTCTGACACCTAATAGGACTTGAATATAGTGCATTAATTTTTTTAAAACTTAACAATCCTGCAGAAATACAGGATGGGAAAAACCTCACCAGTATTTTACATGAAAAAAAAAAATTTGAGGGATTATAGTTGGTTGAAAGATCGATATTAGTCAACAACGTTCCCAGGAAAATAATGAATTCTTGAGCTGTGTTATAAGCCAGGTGTCCAGAACCAGGGAAATATTATCTTCATTGAATCTTCCTGAGTCTGATCATATCTATGTTCAGTTTGGGATACTTAAAAAAGACATTGGCAAAGTGGAGTAAATACAGATGGAGGCAATAAGGATGTTGATGAATCTGGAAGCCACGTCAATTACCAAGCAAGTGAAAACAATTCTTATGATACCCTAAAAAGAAGTTTTAGAGGAGATGTATTAGTCCGTTTTCACACTGCTATAAAGAAATACCTGAGACTGGGTAATTTATAAAAAAAAAAAAAAAGAGAGAGAGAGAGATTTAATTGACTCACAGTTCTGCGTTGCAGGGGAGGCCTCAAGGAACTTAAAATCGTGATGGAAAGCAAAAGGGGAAGCAGGCACCTTCTTCACAATGCTACAGGAGAGAGTGAGTGCAAGCGGCGGAAATGCCAGTGCTTATAAAACCATCAGATCTCGCGAGAACTCACTCACTATCACAAGAACATAGGGTAAATCGCCCCCATGATCCCATCACTTCCCTCCCCTGACACATGGGGATTACAGGTCCCTCCCTCGACACATGAAGATTACAATTAGAGATGAGATTTGACACAGAGCCAAACCATATTAGAAGACATAACGTTTGTTCAAATATTTGTAAAGTACAGAAGAGTATGGCAAGCAGAATTAATGGCCCCCAAAGATGTCCACATCCCAATCCTGGAAACCTGTGAATAAGTTACCTTGCATAGCAAAAGGGACTTTGCAGGTGTGAGTAAGTTAAGTGTACTCAAATGGGACAATGGATTATCCATATTATCCAAATGGGACAATGGATATCCATGTGGACCCAATATAATCACAAGGGTCTTTAAAAGATGAAAGAGGAAGACACAAGATCAGAGTCAGGAAAGGAGTTGTCACAATAAAAGTAGAAGTTAGAGTGATGTGGGGCCATGAGCCAAGGAATATGAGTGGCCTTAAAAGCTGGAAAGACCAAAGAAATGGATTTGTCCTAGAGCACTCAGAAGAAACATAGCTCTGCCCACCCTTTTTAAACTTCTGACCTCCAGAGCCGTAAGATAAAAAACTGCGGTTGTTTCAAAAGACTAAATTTGTGGTCATTTTTATTGCAGCAGCAACAGGAAATGAGTAAAAAAAGTAAATAGTCTACGTAATGCTAAATAACAAGAAGAGAAAAAGTAGATGGGAGTTAATGGGATAGAACTTCAGTTCACTGCAAAAGCTTTGTCCCACAGCACTAGCATTGAGACAGACTGACCTGTGCCAGGCCTCGGATGTGGAGCTCAGCCACCAGCACTGTTGCCCACACGGAGGGCAAACCCTGGAAGCCAGCTGGACATGCCCACTCCAGTCACAGTCCTCCCCACAGTCCTGCTCAGAAACATACATGTTAATGAATAAAGGAATTTTTTTAATGGCATAGGAAAGAACGAGTGAGAAAGAATAAACAGTGGGTGGGAGTTATCAACACATTTTTGGAAGACCGAAAACAAATGGTGGCGTGCCAGCAGTATATTAGCTGATTCATTTAATTGTGGGGTAATAGGAGGCTTTGATCTGATGAACAAATCTCTGTATCTGGGAAGAACTTTTAGTAGATATATTAAAAATTAAACAAATTAAACAGAAAATGTTTTTCATTCCAGGAAATATTAACCCCGGGGGAAAATATATTGTTCAAGAAAGAATAAATTATCATAGTATTCTACTAGTTCACTTCAGTGAACATCTACAAAGTCGTAATACTGAAAACATTGAGTAGTTTGTACCCCAACCTATGATAGACTGTGAAGGGGAGTGTGGGGTGGTTGAAAAAAAGTTAACTCCTCACCTTATAGTTAAGTGTAAGTTAATAACTGGTGTCTAAATAGATACATCAAGAAGTACCTACCATTTGGAAATATTAAGGGAATAGATACCAGGAAAAATAACTAAAGGAATTGAGAACTAAGGTTATTTTTCATGTGTTTCTTTATCTCCAGAGTTGTAGAGTATAAAAAGGGGACATAGTTCTATGCTGGAAGAGTTGGTAGGACCAAATACTGATGTAAATCAACCTACCCGTTGTTGCGGGTTTCTGCAGAAATGGCTTGTTTTCTTAAATCTCAGAAACAACCAGAAAATACAGAAAACTGGCAGATAGAGTACATGTCTTGCAGGAGAGAAAAATAGAAAAAGAACAGAAAAGCAGCATCAGGATAACATGCATACATGCATGCTTGTATGCATACACACATGCATACATCTATACTTGCATGTTTGTACACATACACACATGTATACATACACAAGAGAGAAAGGAAATCGACTTGATTGAGCTCCCACTGCTTTCAAACAAAGGGGCAGGTGATTTACATGAATATTCCATATAATTCTCACAATATTTCCCAGGGGATTGAAATTATTATGCCAATTTTATGGCTAAGGAAGCTAAGGTTAAATAGTGAATTGTCAGCCGGGTGCGGTGGCTCATGTCTGTAATCCCAGCACTTTGGGAGGCCAAGGCGGGTGGGTCACGAGGTCAGGAGATCGAGACCATCCTGGCTAACACGGTGAAACCCAATCTCTACTAAAAATACAAAAAATTAGCCGGGCATGGTGGTGGGCACCTGTAATCCCAGCCACTCGGGAGGCTGAGGCAAGAGAATGGCGTGAACCTAGGAGGTGGAGCTTGCAGTGAGCCAAGATCACATCACTGCACTCCAGCCTGGGCAACAAAGCAAGACTCCATCTCAAAAAAAAAAAAAAAAAAAAAAAAGTGAATTGCCCACATTACATAGTGAGAAAGGTTTAGAGCTAGGACACAAACACAAGTTTGTGTGACTTCATAACCTACACCTTTCCCACTACACTGAGCACCTCATTTATTAGCCGGTATTAGAACATGCTGAGTCCCCACTGGGACATCTGAAGGGCCAAGTCCAAATAAAATAGAAAGAAAGCATTACCAAGTAATACAAGGATGACCAAGATCAGGAGTGTCGGGGCTGGGATGTGGTTGTAAAGGAAATTGACCAAGGTCCTTAGGGCAAACCTGGCATAGGCTTGGGACGTCAGGGGTTTCAGAGCCTTCAAGGACCTTATAGGGCATCTTGAGGTTACCTGAGAAATCAATGCAGGAAATGAACTGAAGTAAGTATTAAAGTCCTAGCTGGATCCACATACATCAGAGAACAATAAATCAGAGCTCAAAGCCAGAATCTAAGCTCTCAGTCCTAGGACTACTGACTTTACATCAGGGAGAAAAACATCAGTTTTCCAAGAGTTGCCCAAGCACAAAAATCAGAGAGTTGGTTCTCTAGGGGCCTCTCTAAAGAAGAGGTATGAAAAGGGAAGCAAAAAACCTCAGAGCCCATGCAGTGCAAACAGTAGCTCTATGCAAGGAAGTCTACCTACTTTGTCCTGGCAGATTTCCCTCTAAGATGGAAGCCATTCACTTGCTTTTCGCCAAGCTGCTAAGAAAACAGCATATTTAAGGACTCTTCCTTGTGAAGTCGACAGGCAATCACTGGACTATTTCCTACCAGAGGAACTCTCAGAAGTCAGAGGAGTCCAACCAGGGAAAGGTGGGGTACAGTATGGCATTTTCAAAAAGCTGGGGGAAAGGGAGCAAGAAACTGAGAAGGAAGCAAAGGAGAAGAAAGGGGAGAGTAAAGAAAGAAAGAAAAAATGACACTGCTGAATGCAGACCAAGAGAAACATGAGAAAGGAATTCACTGATAGGCCGACTGTGGAGGATTCTACATACATCTACCTTTTGATTCTTAGGTTTTTAATTTTGATATAAAATTTCATTTGTTTTCATTCTATTTTGCATTAAAGTAACATAAGAATCCCCTATTTACATAAAAATTCTATTAAAGATTTGTACCAACACAACTTTATTACTTTTACCTTCATTTAAAGTGGAACATGATTAAGGTTGGATGTTTCTTTTTCTCAGATGTTCTGTGTTTTATACACTGTAGAATCAAAAGGAAATCCTGCTTTCTATCTAAATCCTAAATGGATTTTTGGAAGATAATAGATTCATAGAGGTCAAGAAATATGGGATCAATATCTACGCTTGATCATTACTTTCTTTGTAATTCAGCTTTGGGTGAAAATGCACCACTACCCAAATCAGAAGATTTGGATATCACATCTAATTTTAACACTATTCTTATAGGCAAAGTACTGTAAAATGGAAAGGATCTTTGAGTAAATAAAAGAGGACTATATTTTCACAGGTTCTAAGTTGCATCCAAATCAGTCTTTGTAATATATTGGTGATAAAGTGATCTTTTTGTTGCCAAAGTCGGCTTCTTCTGGAACATTAGTAATATAGAGAGATGGAAACTCACATGCAAGTTCAATACAAGGATAGAGATTTAAAACAAAAGAGATCTCTACATTGCTTTCTATTATGTTTAAATTACCCATTTCTTATCTTAAATCCATCATTTAAATCTCCCAGAATGATTGATATTCTATTTTTGTTTTCTAAAAGCAATTCAAATTAGAAAATTCAGACTCTAGACTCTGAACTTCTCAAGGTCAGGAACCATACTTCACTCATGTTTATATTTCCCAATCTTGGCAAAGCATCTGGAACCAAGTAGCCTTTCAATACATGATTGTTTAAATGAATTAAACTAACAGGTATCCAAAAAAGAGTAATGAAATACTCAAAATGAAAGGTAGCCATTTTTCTGACGTGACTATTTATTTTTTAAAAGCAATGGAGAACATTTTCAGTATTGACAAGCACACCCATCAAAAGTGAATTTACCATAGGTAAAGAAGAGAAGTATGTTCTTGCTCATAAGTGGGAGCTAAACAGCGAGAACACATGGACACAGGGAGGGCAACAACACACACCAGGGCCTGTCGGGGTGGGGAGGGGAGGGAGAGCAGCCAGACAAATAGCTAATGCATGTGGGGCTTAAACCACTATGGCACACGTTTACCTGTGTAACAAACCTGCACGTTCTGCACATGTATCCCAGAACTTAAAGTAAAATAAGATAAACAAAACAAAAAACAAGACAAAAAATTAAAGAAGAAGAGAAGTAAATTGAAGCTCTTGAGCCTTTTGTGCCTTGTTCCTAGGATGGAATTTTAATTTTTTGATTAAAGAAAATGATTAAAATAAATTCAATTTTAAAAAGATGAAATTACTAACACATTTTATCTTATGAACAGATTTAATACGAATAATATTGTGAATTAAAATTTAGAAGGAAATTCACAGTAAAAGACAAGAACAGATTAAATATTCAAACTAGCCTCTAAAATAAGTTACCTCAAGGAATAAAAAACTGAAAGAAAGTAACAGGTGATTAAAAGCTGTCAAAAGGAAACACTCTATCTAGAATTTCTTACTTAATAATATGTAATTGCCTCCAATCATACTGGGCCAGGCTGACCTAAAAGACAAGGTATCAGATATTAGTTATCTGATCTGATATCAGACCCATAAAAGCTATTACCCAGAATATATATCTATTCTGGTATAAACTAGTGAGATAGATATATATACATATATATCTACATATATATGTATATATCCATATATATCTACATATATATGTATATATCCATATATATACATATATATCTATATATATACATATATCTATCTCACTAGTTTATATATATATTACATATATATAAAATATATATATATATATCTCACTAGTTTGAAAAAGAGAAAAACTCTGCTGATGTGATTTAAATGACTTTACTATTTCAAATGAATATTCATTGTAAATTTTAAAACCACCATCTAGTTTACCCACATAGGATTTATTATTTTGACATTTCAAATTACAACAGGGTATTAACCTTTGTTAAACTGGAAATTATACACGCAGTAGAAAGACCACCCATACCAGCATTGGGAATTGATGTCTTTCTGGGCTGTTTTACATGCATTTGATGAAGGATGCAATTCAGCTGTTGTTATACCGATTTCATTCTTGGATGACCTCCCCTTGGGCAGCCAAGTGACCACTTTGCACTGGTTATTCATGTGCTTTATTGATTGACACCCGGGGACCAAGTTATTAAATCCTTCTTAAAGTATATGGTTTTCCAGTCAAAAAAATAACATAGAATATAATTAATGTTTTTTTAAAGGTAATACATATGCTTCCCTGAAAGCAAAATAAACTTACTTACTAGAGAAGGCATCCATACTTCCAGGATGAGAAAAGAATCCAGGAGATTGTTTTCCTCTCAATAACAGCTAAAAAAACAAAAGCTCAAGAATGCAAGTCAGGCTTCAGTATCTTTGATAATTACATGTAACAACAACAACAACAAAATCCTCATAATAACCACCTAACTCAGACTAACATAGCTACACATATTCCCTTCCTTTTTTTTTTTTTTTTTTGAGATGGAGTCTCCCTCTGTCGCCCAGGCTGGACTGCAGTGGCGCAATCTCGGCTCACTGCAAGCTCCGCCTCCCGGGTTCACTCCCCTTCCTTTTTTTGCTGGTTTTTTTCTCAATTTTCTGGGACATATTTTTAAATGCCTCTGTCATTGTTCTTGTGTCTAAGAAGATAGCTTTTTCCCAATATTTGTTCTCCTCTTCCTCATGGACATGGACAGACTATATTTCACAACCTCTTTTGTTGGTAAGTATATACATTTTCATCCAGTGGACAAATTTTATACAACATTCTGGAGACCTTCTTTAAATAATGCACACCATTTGCCTTTTTTGTTGTCCCTTCCTCTTTTCTGCTAGCTAGAATGTGGACATGATGGCTGGAGCTAGAGCAACTATGTTGAGCCACGAGGTGACCTTGGTAAATTAGGAGCTACACACAAAGGAGCAACACAATAGAAGGAGCTGGGGCCCTGAGGACTCTGGAACTGACCCACCACATCAGCCTTAAACTACTTATCTACAAACCTTTCAGTGTCAGAGAAATAAATTTCAATTTTACTTAAGACAGTATATTTTGGGTCTCTGTTATTCTCAGTAATCTCTAATCCTAAGTACTAATGCCCATTGGCAATAGAGGATTTGGGGAAAGCAGTGATTTATCAACTTTGGAGCTTTTAATACCCTTTCTTTAGGATGTATATGCCTGCAAATCTCTGCACTTAGAGAATAATAATGTAAGAGTAGAAAATACAATAGCTACCATTTTTGAGGGAGAGGAAAGCTGGTGCCTAGTTTATAAAAATTAATGACATATACAACTTTTCCTTTTATAAGCTCATCAAGGTTAGGTAGCATGTTACAAGTTCACATGTCAGTAAGTGCTAGAGCCAGGATAAAAAAGACTAGACCCAAAAAAATGAAAGTACCAAGTCAGAAGATTGATGATACCGTGTCTGCCATAGCCTTTGTTTCAACAAGTAATCACTTCTATGAAGAGCGCAGAGTGCCATACGGTATTCCTCAAACATACCCTTACTCTACTGGTGGATACTGCAGTAAGCAGGTTCAGGATAGCAGAATTATCAAGTGATGCTGCCTGTATGTGATTTCCTACTAATGCCGCAGGTCTCCAACCCAGAGAGACATTCATAAAGTATTATTGCTCGCTTCCCAAAATTAGCAGTTGGAAGTAATTTGTCTTTGCCATGGCAAAAGATTAAACTACAATCTTTAAAATGTTTTGCATTTTGCAATTCCTCAAAGAGAGTTCTCCTATAAAACTATTTTCACTTACAGTCAACTTATAATGTATGCAGAACAGGCATTATCCCTTTCTTCAAAGATGCAAAAAATTAAATATCAGAGAAATTAAGTGACTTAGCAATGTTACAGAGTCATTAAAAAGGTAGGGCCAAAATTCAAAATGTGTCTTTAAAATTTTAGTATTCCTTTCACTGTACAAGAGGAGTTACATGGATTTTGAAACTATTTCTTATCTCACCAATAATTCTAAAGTTATTGCCACGCATATTGATACCATACCAACAGCCAGATTCTCCAACAACAAAAACGAATATCTATGGTTAATCAAGGTCCCGGGAGTTTCATTAAGAGATGGCAATCAATGCACCACAGTTTTCAAATAACTTTAATTTAGTCCTGGAGATTAGCATTAATTTAGCACACAGTCATCTTGGCTATATAATATGGGCATGCAACCATAAAAACATCAAAATCAATGAATTTCCAAATTTGGAAAATGAAACAGAAAATTCTAAAGCCAGAGAAATTCTTGGGCATCATCTAGTGCAACTCTTTCCAGGGATGAGAAAAGTGCCCCCGCAATGTTAGGAGTTTTTCTTGATGTCACACAGCCAGTGACAATCGGGAAAAGAACCCAGACCTATTGAGACAAAGGCTTGTGTTCTTTGTACAACTTGCTAAATCCTAGCACAAATTTCGAGATGCAGTTGATGGAGCAGATATTATTCTTATATTAAGAAGATTCTTATATATGTTTTCTTTCAATAAAGAACTCCATTAGTATATTTCAGATGTGATTACACTTATAAAAATTAATGATATTGACAACTTTTTCTTTTATAGGCTGGTAAGACTCATTTTATATGAGATTGCATTTAGAGAATAGAATCCCTCTACAGCAAGCCATGGGTTAACTACACAATTAACCACCAAGTTTCTGACACAAAAATAATGAAAAAAAAAAAAAAAGAAATGCTTATATTTCCTGAGTCACTGTCTAGTTCACTTTAGCTGACCACACCACAAAGGTTCTGAGGTTAAAGAACTGACATTGTTTTACCTAGTTTTCATAATTGCCTAGATACACAGAATTCACACATTTTACCAGTGAAGAGTTCTCTCCACTAACCCTGAGTGTGTGCCATGCTACTGTAGGATACCTGGGAAAGCACTTCAGTGGTTCCATGGGGTATCTGAAAGAAGACATGGCTTAACCCATATGCCCTAAAACTCCCTAGCCCCACTCTCTGCTCTACCCACACCCCTGCCACTGGTAAGATATATATATTTTTAATAGACTTTATTATATAGAGCAGTCTTAGGTTCATAGCAAAAATCAGTGGAAGATACAGAGATTTCCCACATATCCCCTGCTTCCACACATGGGTGGGCATCTCCATTACCAACATCCCCCACTAGAGTGATACATTGTTACCACACAATTGATGAACCCACATTGACACATCAGTATCACACAGAATAAATATACATTTTTAAACTGATATATATATTTATTTCAAATCTCTTTTTATACTGCTATCATCTTATTCTTAGCCCCCATCTCACCCCTTCTTGCTGGCAACTAATCTGGAACATAGCATATTCAAATTATGATGTGTATATACATTGCTGGTGGGAATGTAAATTAGTTCGGCCAGTGTGGAAAGCAGTTTGGAGATTTCTCAAAGAACTCAGAACTATCAATCAACCAAGCAATCCCATTAGGGTATATATCCAAATATATATATATATATATATATATATATATATATATATATATATATGATGTATAAATTGATCGTCATAAAAAGATGAGACACAGGTTACTCTTTTCCCAAAGAAGATTGAAAAGCAAATGAAAATTAAGAAATATTAATCCAAAAATCATTAAGTCCGTTTTTCTATAAGCATTAGAAACTACTAGAGTATATGTGTTTGCTGTGGGGATTTTTTTGGGGGGAGGAGGTGGTATTTTACTAGTAGCTGGTATCTAAATATAAATACCTAAATTAAATTTAAATCCTTTTATTACCAAGTTATCTATATTGTATTTACCCATATTGTATTTTTGAAACTAGAGGGTCCTCCTTTGTTTTACAGAAACCACAGTATCATATCCAGTCAGAAAGACAAAAAGTCACTTTAGGAATATCTGTAATTTACATCTGACCTGGTTAGAGTTCTATACATATGGATTTCTTCAAAGGGGCTAGCTCTGGTCCTGAACTTGCTTGAGCAAGCTGTAGGCCTCATATACAGCAACAAGGAAAACTACTCACTCATGTGCCTAGATTCACAATCCCTTGAAAACAAAGCTGAAAAATGGAATTCCATACTAGATTTATTTACTAAAATGTCTTAGTTTAAATTCACTAAAATGTCATTTTAGTACAAAACTGAACTGCACTATTTTGGGATTTCTGGTGACCAGACCTCTATGTTGATTACTGAGACCCTTTGTTGTTTTTCATCATTACTGTTATCATTAAGAAATGGTGCTTGGGAAACTGTGCAAGATGCTTAAGAAACAAAAGATGAGCAGACACAACCTCCCTCACATGCAGCATGAATCCCGATGAGGGATTACAATCATAGACAGATAAACAAACGGATAAACAAAATGATTGCAGATTTATGAAGAATAATATTAAAATAAATGGCTTTACACAGGACAATGACATGGTCTTACTTGCTTTCTCAGAAATCATTCTGACTTCTTGAAGAATAGAATGGAAGTGAGTAAAAATGAAAATGAGGAGACTGCTGCAACAGTCCAGACAAAAACTAGAAAGACCTGCTCCAAGGTAGTTTCATGAGAAAGGAAGATGAGTTAACGAATTTGTGCCATATTTTAGACATCGAGGTGACAAAATCTGATGGATGTAAAGTGAATGAAAAAGGGACAACTTACCAAGAGTGATATCCAGGATTCTAGCTTGTGACTCTATTAGGTGCTAGTATTACTCACCAAGAGAGGGGACAAGAAGGAAGCATGAGTTATTGGGAATGTAGCAAATTCCATTCTGGATAGGAAAATTTGAGGTTTCCTGTGGAACATAGAAATGAAGATGTTGACTAAGTATTTAAATATAAGGGCCACAATTTCAGAAGCAAATCCAAGGTTAGAGATAAATTTGGAAAGTCATCAGCATATGATGACAATGAAGTCATAGAAGTAGATCCAATCGATTAGGGAGAAAAATTCAAATGAAAAGTGAGTAGACGGTAAGACAAAACACCACTGTTTAAAGAATGCATCAAACAAAGTAACCATGCAAGACACTGAAAAGAAGTAGCTGGGAAATCCAGAAAGACTACTAGATTTACAGATTAAGGACCTAGAGGATGGTGGTACTATTACTAAGATATGGAAGACTGAAGAGGATTACTGGGGAATGAGAAACAGGAAATCAATAATTGTGTTAACCATGTTAAGTTTAAAATGACTGTGATTCTTTCAAACAGAGATATCAAGAAGATAGTTTGAATGTTTGAGTCTATAGCTCAGAGGAGAAGTCTGAGGAGATACAAATGTGGAAAATTCTAATTATGTGGTATTTAAAGTCATAAAGTTGGGAGGGGGAACTTTGGGAAAAATATTTTTAAAAAAAATTAAGGCTGGGCTAAGCCCTGAAGATGGCCAACATTTAGAGTTTGAGTCAAGAGGAAAAGCCATGAAATGGGAGATATTACAACCAATACTACAGAAATACAAAAGACTATTCAAGGCTACTATGAACACCGTTATGCACACAAACTAGAAAACCTAGAGGAAATGGGTAAATTCCTGGAAATATTCAACCTTCCTAGATTAAACCAGACAGAAATAGAAACTCTGAACAGACCAATAAGAAGTAGTGAGAATTGAAACAGTAATAAAAAAATAGCCAACAAAAAAAACCCAGGACCACATGGATTCACAGCTGAATTCTATCAGATATTCGAAGAAGAGTTGGTACCAATCCTTTTGACACTATTCCAAAAGATAAAGAAAAAGGGAATCCTCCCTAAATTGTTCTATGAAGCCAACATCACCCTAATACCAAAACCAGGAAAGGTCATAACAAAAAAAGAAAACTACAAACCAATATCCCCAATAAACACAGATGCAAAAATCCTCAACAAAATACTAGCCAACCAAATCCAACAGCATATCAAAAAGCTAATAAGTCATGGTCAAGTGGGTTTTATACCAGGGAGGCAGGGATGGCTTAACATATGCAAGTCAATAAATGTGATGCACCACATTAAACAGAATTAAAAACAAAAATAATATGACCATTATAATAGATGCAGAAAAGAGCATTTGACAAAATCCAGCATCCCTTTATGATTAAAATCCTCAGCAAAATCAGCACAGAAAGGACATACTTTAAGGTAACAAAAGCCATCTATGACAAACCCATAGCCAACATTATACTGAATGAGGAAAAGTTGAAAGCACTCCCTCTGAGAAGTTGAACCAGACAAGGATACCCACTTTCACCATTTCTAGCCAACATAGTACTGGAAGTCCTAGCCTGAACAATCAGACAAGAGAAAGAAATAAAGGGCATCTAAATTGGTAAAGAGGAAGTCAAACTGTTGCTATTCACTGATGATACGGTCCTATACGAAGAAAACCCTAAAGACTCATCCAAAAAGCTCCTAGATCTGATAAATGAATTCAGCGAAGTTTCAGGATATAAAATCAACATACAAAAATCGGTAACACTGCTATACACCAACAGGAATCAAGCTGAGAATCAAATCAAGAACTCAACCCCTCTTACAATGGATGCAAAGAAATAAAAATACTTAGGAATATACCTAACCAAAGACGTCAAAGATCTCTACAAGGAAAACTACAAAACACTGTTGAAAGAAATAATAGATGACACTAACAAATAGAAACACATCCCATGCTCATGGATGGGTAGAATCAATATTGTGAAGATGATCATACTGCCCAAAACAATCTATAAATTCATTGCAATTCCCATCAAAATACCATCATCATTCTTCACAGAACTAGAAAAAAAACAACTCTAAAATTCATATGGAACCAAAAGAAGGGCCCACATAGCCAAAGCAAGACTAAGCAAAAAGAAGAAATCTGGAGGCATCACTTTACCTGACTTCAAACTAAGCTACTACAAGGCTATAGTTACCAAAACAGCATGGTACTGGTATAAAAGCACACATGTAGACCAATGAAACAGAATAGAGAACTCAGAAATAAAGTCAAATACTTACAGCCAAGTAATCTTCAACAAAGCAAACAAAAAAATAAAGTGAGGAAAAGACACCATGTTCAACAAATGGTGCTGCAATAATTGGCAAGCCACAGGTAGAAGAATAAAACTGGATCCTCATCTCTCACCTTATACAAAAATCAACTCAAGATGAATCAAAGGCTTAAATCTAAGACCTGAAACCATAAAAAATCTAGGAGATAACATCAGAAAAACTCTTCTAGACATTGGCTTAGGCAAAGAGTTCATGACCAAGAACCCAAAAACAAATGCAACAAAAATAAAGATAAATAAGTGGGACTTAATTAAACTAAAAAGCTTCTGTACAGCAAAAGAAATAATCAGCAGAGTAAACAGACAACCCACAGAGCGGGAGAAAATATTCACAAACTATGCATCCGACAAAGGATTAATATCCAGAATCTACAAGGAACTCAAACAAATCATCAAGGAAAAAAAAAACAAATAATCCCATCAAAAAGTGGGCTAAGCACATGAACAGAGACTTCTCAAAAGAAGATAGACAAATGGCCAAACACATATGAAAAAATGCTCAACATCACTGATGATCAAGGAAATGCAAGTCAAAATCACAATACAGTACCATTTTACTCCTGCAAAAATGGCATAATTTAAAAATCAAAAAGTAATAGATGTTAGCATGGATGTGGTAAGAAAGGAACACCTTTACACTGCTGGAGAAAATGTAAACTAGTATGACCACTACGGAATACAGTGTGGAGATTCCTTAAAGAACTAAAAGTAGAACTACCATTTGATCCAGCAATCCCACTACTGGTTCTACCCACAGAAAAAGAAATCATTCTATAAAAAAGACACTTACACATGCACGTTTGTAGCAGCACAATTTGCAATTGCAAAAATATGGAACCAGCCTAAATGCCCATCAAGCAATCAACCAGTGGATAAAGAAAATTATGTATATATACATATATATATATAATATATATAAATATACCGTGAAATACTACTCAGCCATAAAAAGGAATAAAATAGTGGAATTCACATCAACTTGGATGAAATCGGAGAGCATTATTCTAAGTGAAGTAACTCAGGAATGGGAGAACAAACATCACATGTTTTCATCTGTAAATAGGAGCTAAGCTATGAGGATGCAAAGGCGTAAGAATGATATAATGGACTCTGGGGACTTGGAGGAAAGGATGGGTGGGGGTTGCGGTATGAAAGAGTACACGAAGGCTACAATGTACACTGCTCAGGTGATGGGAGCACCAGAATCTCAGAAATCACCACTAAAGAACGTATCCATGTAACCAAACACCACCTCTTCCCCAAAAACTATTGAAATTGAAAATAATTTAAATAAAATGAAAATTACAAAAAAAAAGGAAAAGCCAGTAAAGAATGAGATTGAGTTGCTAATGAGACAAGAAGAAAGCAGGAAGAGTGTGGAAGCTAAGACAGATCGAAATTTTTTTCCCAAAAGAGAAAATAATCAGCTATGCTGAATGCTACTGGGAAATTAAGTAAGACAAGAGCATAATCATAAACACTGGATTTCGCACAAGTGATTTCAGTAAAATGGTAGAGAGATGCAAGCCATATTTGAGTGGTTTGAAACTGCAAAGAAAGGGTGACAGCATATAGACTACTTTTCTAAAGAACTTAGCCAGGAAGTGTGGCAGAGAAAGGAATTAGTAAATTGAGGGTGGGGAAGATATGGGGTGAGTTTTTTTTTCCTTCAAGAAGAGGAATACTTGAGGGGATGGATACCCCATTTTCCATGATGTGATTATTTCATCTTTCATGCCTGTATCAAAACATCTCATGTACCCCATTAATATGTACACCTATTATGTACCCACAAATATTAAAAATTTTTTTAATTAAATAAGTAAAATAAAGTTTTATTAAGTTCTACAATAAAAAAGAGGAATACTACAGCATATTCTTATATTGATGAGAATAATTCAGTAGAAAAAGATACTCATAATGTAAAAGATAAAGGGAAGGACTAGAATGTTTAGAAGATAAGAGGAAATAGAATCTCAAGCAAAACTGGAGGGATTGGTGTTCAGTACAACTGACCCTTCTTACATCTTTTCTGTAAGGAAGAAAAAGATGCAGATTATGGATAGACTCAGCAGTGAGAGTTCTCCAATGACTATAATTTTTCTCAGTGATGCATGAGATGGGGTCTTTTGCTGAGAACTGGGTAGGAAAGAAGGGGAAGAGTAATGAGAGCTCTAAGGACCAAGCAGACAAAGTAGTCATCTCATAGAATGGAAAAGTAAACTTAGTAGTGCAACAAGGATAACAATTTTTGATATATATTAATGTGCTTTTCTCTTTTTCATCTCTATGGACGTGACCTTCTTTCTACTCAGAGGCATTCATCTACAGGGGACTTAGAGAGCAGGTGAAGGGGGCATAGGATGGTAATTAGTATAGATAGCACAGGAATAGAAAAATGCAATTAACACTAGCCGAATCACTAGCAATTCCATCTATTTTAAAAACAGGGTTTGTCAAGAGAAAAAATATTTTCTAAATTTCTTAAACTCCCAATAATGCATTAAAAGCCAGTCTGGCTGGCTTAACCGTCAATTTTACTATCAGTCTGAAGAAGTCAAGATAGGACACAGGAAAAGTCCCTGCCACATAGGAAGGAGGGAAAGCCACAGAATAACGGGGACAGGAGAAGAGCAAGAGGTACAGCAACCTCTTTGCCTTTCCTCCCTCTCAGCATTCAGCTTCAGCACTGAGGGTGTAGAAATATTCTGACAGGTACAGAGCCGCCCAAGAACATTAGAGCTAGCCGACTGCTTCTCCAGTCAGAGCCTAGAAGAGACATAAACCACTAGCAGAAGTCCCTCATTGGGACAGAACCCAATGTCCAATGGGCACAGAACCAATAGCACCCATATGCCACTGGCTTCTTAAAGCTTGTTTGGAGTATGAGTGGACATAAAGGTGATGAGAGGGCTAGTTAACCAAAAGAGATCCGGCACCAGAAAAAAAAGGGACACATAAGTACAAGATCTATGCAACCAGGACAAACAGCTAAGACTGCAAATTTCAGAAACAGCTGCACACACAAGACCTCCAAAAGGCCACAGGGGACCAGATATACCTCAGTGGGTACCAATGCCAAGGGCCAACTATCAGTAAAGATAGGGGACCCCTCCTCCTCCGCAAACACAGCAGCTGACCAGTTTATTAAGCATATCTGAGGCCTCCTTGTCCACCATCATAAAATCAGGTAAGCTGTCCCATATGTCTAGATATCATCCATGAAGAGGAGCTAGAGAAAGTGAAGAGATCTAGAAGACAAAACACCCAAAATTTACCTAAAGCAATGGGATCTAAAATTAAGACTCCATTCATTACATTTATATCTAAGTTTCTCCTACCCTACTGCTTCAGCACCACCACCACCAGCAGCTTTTGCTCTGTTACAATGTGTTAAATTTTGACCCAAAAACAGGAGGAAAAAAATTAGTGAATTTCTAGATTTTGGTTGAGCCTGTGTGAAGTTTGAGATCAAAAATTTAGCCATCATCAGCCTCCGTGTGTGAATTTTTTCCCCAAACAGTGTTCATGAAAAGGCGATGGTTGGGTTCAGCAAGGGTTGAGCTTTTGCCAGTCGAATGTGAAGAAGGAAAAGAGGAGCAAGGAGGTTTAGGGCATTAGCAAGGGAGTAATAATAATGATGGACCATGACATTACACTGGACAAGAAAGGAAATGAAGACGGGAGGAAACTGATGGATGGGGCACACAGGGTCCCTGGACTGGACGTCTCTATGACATTGAAGAATTGTTGCAGTGGGTGTACTAGAGCAATTGAGCTGGAAGAATAAGACATGGGCATCACAGCATGGGATACTTAAAGATTTCGAGGGCGGTGGTGTCACTCACAATATTCTAATTATATACAATTTACCAAGTACATTCACATACTTACTAGTATTTATTTAACTATTCCTGACTACAGGGAATAAGAAATTTAATAAAGCGAATTTTTAATAAAAATTCAGGAAATTATTCAAAATTATTTAAAATATTTAAGAAAAAATTCTAAGTTGAAGCACACTAGGAAATTTAGAAACAAATACGTTAATAACAACACTTAAGTACTAATTACAAATCAACCTTTACTTTTCATTGATACAGGTCTCCTAAGAGACTAAACCAAATTTTTATCAAATTACTTAGTTGGTTAATTATTGGGTTAACTAGTTGAATTTATTCTACTACTTTACTTACATTTTAAAAAAATAACACTGCTTTTGTTTTTTCTATATTATCAATTTAGACATCTCCCTTGTAACTAAACCAAATTAGAAAAAAATTAGTCTAAATATCTAGATACAGAGATAACCAAATTGAATCATTACAAATTCCTTTCAATTAAACACAGTGATTAAACATTCTAATTTTTCCCATCTGACTAGCAGAAGTCAATTCATCACAGAAATAGAGATTAAGCCACTCCTTCGGTTTGGCTTTGGTTTTCTCCACATCTCCACAGAATGCAAAAATTTCGTATTCTTAAAATGGAAGTATTCTGATAACATTTCTATATTTAAAGTTTGAGATGTTCGGAAGCTGATCAACAGAATAATTCTACATATCCATCACCAAAAGTTAAAAAAACAAACCTCAATTTGGTTTAGTTAAAATCAACCCTTAATATTTACAAAATTAGTAGAAGAAATGTGTTCATATAATTCGTGTTTAAAAATAATGTTTTAGTTTGAAATATGTAGTAAATTGATTAAAGTACCATCTTTTTAACCAATATTGTCTAAATCAAGGACACAACGTTGAGTACAAAAGCCTGATCTGGCCTTCCCAATTATGCTAAGCCAGCATAGTACTCCAAAGTGATTTGAATTTGAATACCTTTAGGCAGGGCAAGCCCCTCTGAAGTTCCCACAGTATTCGCTTTATGTTTTGAACCCAGTAGCTTTGTTCTCAGCCCATAAATGATCTTTAATTTGTGACCTTTGTCCTATAGCACTCTGTTGTTTTGTATAGCATCTGTTTAAATTATATTGTCCTTATTTTCATTTGTAAAATATTAAGCAACTTTGGGTTTTTTTAATTTAAGCAGCCCTTTTTTTATTTTAAAAGTGTCCAAAACACTTAATCTTTTCTAGCAACTGTTTGACCTGAATTCCTTAAATAAACATGTTATTGCTAAAGGTTCGAGAAGACAAGATAACTCTCGACTGTCTTCCAGTTTCAACCACAAAGAAGTTAACCCTTTTTTGCTAAGATTTGAAAATATGTATAAATATATTATTTTCTTACATTCAAATTCCTTGAGGCATCATTCAAACTTCACATGAGGTTCCGAGTGTAGTAATTAGCAGTAGGCTGCTTACATTTGCCAATATATTTGTACAAACATATGTTGGCACTCAGTTCCATATCAGCTACACATCAAAGAAGGGCGCTGAGGAGGGAGTATTCCACCTCAGGGCTGGATTAGTGTCTCTGCCTGAAATAGGCCTCATTTAAGAGTATAGTTTGGGGGAAATTAAAGAACCTTCATGGTCTGGGTATTGGAGCGAATCCACTAACAAAAAGCTGTACTGAATATTTCTGCCATTTTTTTTCCAGCCTTGCTACTATAATCCTGGGGAAAGTTGTAATCTCTTTTATCTTCTGTTTGCCAGTCTGCAAAAGGGAAATCATATACTTCTCTCTCAACTGCCTCACAGAAGATGGGCATGTCAGGAATCCTCATGCTAGGAAAATTGGTGCTTCTTTCTGCTAACATCCTTTTTGAATAAAAGTATGCACAAGCCTTCATGTTGCCACGACCCACACCCACCACACCTCTCTGTAAAGATTAAAGCCCAGAGTCCCCAGTACAGTCAAAACAAGAACCAAAGACTAGGGAAAATCTCCCTAATTTTCTCAAGAAAACCTATCTTTCTTTTTAT
The DNA here is from genome assembly GCF_028878055.3 of Symphalangus syndactylus. NCBI lineage: Eukaryota > Metazoa > Chordata > Mammalia > Primates > Hylobatidae > Symphalangus > Symphalangus syndactylus. The sequence goes on from NC_072426.2 coordinate 63,363,306, forward strand.
CACTGTGAATGTCAATAGCATTACTACATATGTGAGCCCATATATTTTACAAGAAAACTAAAGAATTATAAAAATATTAGAGCTGACAATGTACAAAGTTCTCTGTTCATATTTCCCTCATACAATCTTCCACAGCAAACTTTTAAGGTAGTTATGATTACCCCCATTTTGCACATAAGGCAACGGGATGAAACACTAAGCCACTTACTCAAGCTCACTCTACCGGTAAGTCACAAAACCAAAATGTTAACTGAACTCTGACTCCCAAACTAGGTCATTTAACCGATTATTGAGGTTTTGAGGTAAAATCAGAAACTGATCGAGGAAGGACTGTCCATCAGAAACATGCTAAAATCAGATCATAGCAGCTTGGAAAAGTCAACTGGTAAATGTTCAAATGCTGTAACAGTCATTATTAAAAATTGCATTATATAAATATATAATTGAATAAATCATATTAAGAACAAAGGTAAGAAATAATCAAAACTATTTTCATGGCAAATGGGACAACACAATTTCAAAAAGACCTTCTACGACAGGCTAACTCACACTCCCAAAAGATGCACTGCTCATCCAGAAACACTGGGAATGCAAATTTTAAAAGCCTACCATTTTATTTATTTATTTCTGCTTAACAAATTACCTCAAAACTTAGTGAATTAAACAATGATCATTTTGTTATATCTCACATTTTGTTGAGTTAACAATTGCAACAGGACTAGGCTGGACAATTTGTCTGCGCTGCGTGTTGTCAACTGAGGTGGCAGATGGGCTGGTCTGGATCATCCAAGATGGCTTCACCCATACATCTGGTGCCTTTGCAGATATGGCTAGAAGGCTAAGCTCAGCTGGGACTGTTGGCTGGAGCACTAACACATGCCTCTCCACAGCTGTCTCAAGGTAGTTGAAATTACGCGTGTATCAAGGCTCCCAGAAAAAGTATTCTAAGAGGCAATAAGTGGAAGATCTTAAGGTGTAGACCCCAAAACTGGTACAATTTCACTTCTGCCATATTGTAGCCACAGAGCCTGCCCAGATTCAAGGAAGGGAACATAGACCCCACCATGTGATGAAAGAGTCAAATAATTGTTACCACCTTCAATCTGTCACCAAACAAATTGTTATTGTTTCTTTGAGATATGTGCTGAAATATTTATAGATGAAATGATGTTTGGGATGTAAGGATAAGTGGATCCGGATACACAAAAAATAAGATTAGCATAAAGGTGATATTGTTGAAGCTGGATGACAGCTAAATTCCTATTTGTAAGTGTTTGCACTTCTCTATATAAAAAAAAATTCTTTAGTATTTTTTACAGCTTACTCTGTTTTCTGTTTTTGTTTTAATTTCAGCTTTTATTTTAGATAAATGGTATCTTGTATCTAAATCCTTGCAAGATTGTTACATGGGTATATTGTACAAGGTAGTGAACATAGTATTGAATAGGTAGTTTTGTTTTTGTTTTTTTAGACAGGGTCTCACTGTGTCACCCAGGCTGGAGTACAGTGGCACAATCTTGGCTCACTGCACCCTTGATGGCTTGAGGATGGGCTCAAGCCATCCTCCCACCTCAGCCACTTAATTAGCTGGAACCATAGACATGTGCCACCATGCCTGGCTAGTTTTTGTATGTTATGTAGAGACAGAGTTTCACAATGTTGCCCAAGCTGATTTTGAATGCCTAGACTCAAGTGACCTTCCCACCTTGGCCTCCCAAAGTGCTGGGATTACAAGCATAAGCCACCATGCCCAGCCTCCAATATGTAGTTTTTCAACCCACATCTCCCTCCCTCCTCACTTTAGTAGTCCACAGTGTCTATTGTTCCTATCTTTGTGTCCCTGTGTGCTCAATGTTTAGCTCTCACTTATAAGTGAGAGTACGCAGTATTTGGTTTTCTATTCCCACATTAATTTCTTTAGATTCTGGCCTCCAAGCTTTATCCATGTTGCTGCAAAGAACATCATGCTATTCTTTTTAAGGCTGTATAGTATTCCATGGTGTGTATGTGTGTATCACATTTTCTTTATCCAATCCACCGATGATGGGCACCCAGGTTGATTCCATGTCTTTGCTATTGTGAATAGTGTGGCAATGAACATATGAGTGCATGTGTCTTTTGGTTATAATGATCTATTTTTCTTTGGGTACACTGGATCAAATGGTAGCTTTGTTTTAAGTTCTTTGAGAAATCTCCAAACTACTTTCCACAGTGGCTGAACTAATTTACATTCCCACCAACAGTGTATAAGCACTCCCTTTTCTCTGCAGCCTCGCCAGCATCTATTGTTTTTGACTTTTTAGTAATAGCCATTCTGACTAGTGTGAGATGGTATCACATTGTGGTTTTGATTTGCATTTCTCTGATTAGTGATGTTGAGTATTTTTTCATGTTTGTTGGCTGCTTGTATGTCTTCCTTTAAGAAGTGTCTGTTCATGTCCTTTGCCCATTTTTTAATGGGTTGCTTTTTGCTTGCTAATTTAAATCCTTATTGTCTCTGGACAGTAGTAGACCTTTGTCAGATGCATAGTTTATGAATATTTTCTCCCATTATGTAAGTTGTCTATTTACTCTATTGAAGATTTCTTTTACTGTGCAAGTTTTTCAGTTTAATTAGGTCTCACTTGTCAAAAAAAATAAGATTTAAAAAATCGATTTCAATGCCAACTAAAAAAAGGCATTAACCTAATTGCATACACAAACGCAAGGGAAGATTTAGAGAGAATGCAAAAACTAAGCTGTTTAAAAACTGATCTGAACAGGACTCTTTGAAGAAATGGCTGACTCTAGGACTTGGGTAGGAAATATATGAAATGAGCCAAGAGCATCTTTTAGTGCAAGAAAAAAAAAGTGCTCAAAAAAAAAGGATAACACAGTGGCAGGGGCAACTTTCAGGAGCCAAATGAAAGAGCTCTCAGTAGCCAAAGCTAGCATAATTTGTGCAATAAAATAAATAGAGTAGTATTAGATTATAATCCAAAGTAGAAAATCAATATCTGAGTCTGTACTGATATAAATAAATAAATGATTGAATAAGTAAATAGGGGAGAATAAACAAATCTCCCCTGCAGAAAAATTCTAATAATTTATGTAGATACTCCACCCTCCAGGAGGTGGAGAATAACTTCCCACTTCTTAAATGTGGGCTGTTTAAAGTTACTTCCTTCCAAGGAATACACCTCAGAAAGGAGGAAAAATGAGTTACCTTACAGTGGAGCAAACTGACAAACACCACCTCAACCACGTGATCAAGGTTAAACTCAACAGTGGTAAGTCATGTTGATAGTACATATTCTTGATATGATGTGATGATGATGCCTTTACCTCTGTAGTCATCATATCCAAAACACATAACCCCCATCTAATCATAAGAAAAGCATCAGTGTCTTATTTCATTTATGCTCCTATAACAGAATATCACAGACTGGGTAATTATAAAGAACAGAAGTTTATTTTCTCAAAGTTCTGGAGGCTGGGAAGTCCGAGATCAAGCTGCCAGCATCCATCAAGGGCCTTAATAAATCATCACATGGTGGAAGGCAGAAGGGCAAGGGAAAGCAAGAAAGAATGATGCCACCTCACATCCCCTTGTTATAACAGCATTAATCCATTCATGAGAATAGAGCCTTTGTGACATAAACACCTCCCTCCCTTTCTTGACATAAACACCTCCCACCTTCCAACGCTGTTGCATTGGGGATTAAGTTTCCAACACATGAATTTCCAGAAGACACATTCAAGCCATAACAATCAGACAAACCCTAGTAGGGGAAAATTGTACAAAACACCTGACACTCCTCAAAATTGTCAAGGTCATCATAAACAAGGAAAGTCTGAAAAACTGTCATAGCCAAGGAAAGTCAAAGGAGACAAGACAACTAGACCCAGTGGGGTATCCTTAATGGGATCCTGGAAACAAAACAATTAGGTAATGTCTTAGTCCATTTGGGCTGCTGTAACAATATAGACTGGTTAATTTATAAACAACAGAAATTTATCTCTCACAGTTCTAGAATCTGGGAAGTCTAAGATCAAGATGCCAGCAGATTCAGTGTCATGTGAGGGCCTATCTTATAAATGGCACCTTATATATGTCTTCATATGATAGAAGAAGTGAACAAGGTCTCTCAGGCCTCCTTTATAAAGGCACTAATTTCATTGACGACGAGCTCTGCTCTCATGACCTAGTCACCTCCCAAATGTCCCACATCTATATACCAATACACTGGGAGTTAGATTTCAACACGTGAATTTTAGTGGAACACAAGAAGTCAGACCATATCAGGTAAAAACTAAGAAAATCTGAATAAAGTATGAAGTTAATACTCATATATCAATACTGGTTCACTAATTGTAATAAATATACTAATATAAGATGTTAGTAATAGGGGAAATAGGGTGTAGGCTATATAGGAACTCTCTGTACTATCTTTGCAGTTTTTCTGTAAATCTAAATCTCTCCTAAAATTAAAAATTCATTTTAAAAAGTTATAAGCTGGTTCTGCACCCTTGATGGAAATCTGACAAGATCTACAGCTTTGAAATAATTTCTCCAGTTCACACAGAAGAGACTTGGAAGAAGCAACAGAAACCTGCATTTCAGCCCACCTGAGACTACTGCCAAATCTAGTTATTAGATGAAAGAAGATAGCATCGAGAGAGATACATCCCTGATTGAAAGAGCCAGCGTCTTTCCATACCTAATATACTTCCTTTTATGGATGTATTTCTGCCCTACAGCACAAAGCAGTAAAAAACCAAGATCTAATGTGACTGAAAGACAGCAGAGGTGCTGTGGATAGGCTCAGTTACAAACCAAAGAGCATTCAGGAGACAGAAAGAAATTCATCCATTTTCCAAAAATGGTCAAAGGGAAGGTAGTTTGGTGAAACTCAGAGAATCTGGATCAACATATTTCTTGGCATCCTAGAAAGAAATAATTCCTTTGCAAGTATAAAGATTCATTATAAAGAGATCTTAACAATGCCACAAATCTTCTTAAGTAAGTCCACACTGTGGTTTGCTCAGTTCTAGGAGAAAACGTCTTGACCTTACAGCAGTCTTCAGACTCAGAACATTTAAATATGTCATTACCACAAGGTCAGCCCTTATTTTCATCCTTGCAATTGTGAAAAGGAAAGGCACTGGAAAACAAGGACATTCTCACTTCTCAGGGTACCTTTAATAAGCATCTGTAGGCATCACTGCTGACCATCCTGTCATGGCATGTGGTCAAAATAAACCTGCCTCTGTTGCTGCAATTATTTTTGGCTACCATTGAGGTGAGTTCCAACAGCTACTACAGTCATTCCTTCAGATGTCCAGGAGGAGTCAATATTTAAATCTAGAACCACTCTCATATCTCAAGGACCATACCTCTCGAGAATGCTGTAACCACTCATACATCCTACTTGTGTGTGATAGTCACGGTGTCCCCTTGAGACCACTGCTCCAAATAACAATCATTTGCTGCAGAGGGAAGCTGAGACTCACCCACTGGCCTTTAGTACTGGGGTTTATACACCCACTGGACTTGGAGCTCACAAATTTCTCAGATTCTACCGCATCATACAAGCCATCCTTAAACCCTTGTAATTTCTCTTAGTTTGATAAATTCCCTTAGGTAGAATAAACAGAAAACCTAATTTACATCAAGTATGTGAAAATTAAGTTAAATTTAAGCTTCTTATAAAGTCAACTATCCATTGTTAGTATCAACGGGGAAGTGTAATAACAGATAATTCAAATGTCCTATATATATATCATTACTATATAAATTTTGTGAAAGAAGCATAATTATCTTTCACTTAGACAATATTAAAATAAGTTTTTATTACCTAAGTGCACACCCAGTGAATGGTGCAGAAACAGACCAGAAGAATCTTGGGGTGACTGAAAGACGATAATATCTCAGATTAAGCACCATATTTATTTTTCACTATATGCAGAAAAGCCAAATCTTCCTTTGTGGGGACCAGCCCAGAATAATTCTGACTCATCAAATATGGCCAGGCAGTCACAGGATGGATAGCTTTTCATCCTTATAAAATAAATAACTAAAAGACAATCACAACCATAAATTCCAAGCAAAGTTTTATTACCTAAATTCAATTTGCTGTAGTTTAATTAAGTAGCATCAGCCAGCACTATATTTAAGGTCTGCAGGCTTTAACAACTTTAGGGACTAGTTCAGTGACCAAAGAAACTCTCATTACAAAATGGCATTTAACTGGGGGCCCTCATGAGGCACTCAAGAATATATTGTCCCAGAAGCGACTCACTAAGACAGACATGAAATGAAATCTAAAGAAATGGTCTCTCAAAGGCATGATGCAACAGGAACAAGAATAAAACCTGGCAGACATAGGTACATAAGATTGATTGTAGATAATCTCCATTTACCACTTTGATGGAATCTTAATTATGCTTTATTTACTAAAGAGGGGATAGATTGAGTATAAAATATAGAGATGTATCTAGATGACATTTTAAAAGTATTTGTTTTAGAACAACACAGAAAGTGGGCATCTACCTGCCAATTAATTGAATCAGTAAAAGAAATTTTATTAAACAAAATGAATGACTTTTCTTAAATGTGAACTTTTACATGGATGATAATTTTTAACTGATCTTGCAAAAATGTTTGTAGCATTTAAGGGAAAAAATCTTTTTATAAAGCTTTCAGCCTTACCAAGAAAATTGTTGCATGCACATTTACATTTCCTGTCTATAGCAACAACTTCAGTTATTTGGGCCAGGTGGTTTTTGTGTGCGGAGAATTATACCAATTATCTAACTTTTTCTCTGCTTTTGAGCATTTCATTTATATAGTTCACACTCCAAAGTAGTCATGGAATGATATAGAAAATAGAATTCATATTAATATTTTTGGACTCCTAAACTATACATGCCACTACCCAAACTCTAAAAATGGTCCCAGATTACTTTAGAAATAAGGAAAAAACTTTTATCAGTCCCTATTATATTTCCATTGTAAGATTCTGTATTAGGTCATTCTTGCATTGCTATAAAGTACCTGAGACAGGGTAATTTTTAAGAAAAGAGGTTTAATTGGCTCACCGTTCTGCAGGCTGTACAGGAAACATGGTACTGGCATCTGCTTCTGGGAAGGCCCTAGGAAGCTTGCAATCATGGCAGAAGGTGAAGGGAGAGCAGACGTCTCTCATGGTGAGAGTGGAGCAAGGGTAACAGGGAGGTGCCACACACTTTTACACAATCCGATCTTGTGAGAACTCACTCACCACAGCAAGGACAACACCAAGCCATGACCCAAACACCTCCCACCAGACCCCACCTCCAATGCTTCAACACGAGATTTGGGCAGGGACAAATATTCAAACTGTATCAGGTACCTAATGTTTACAACTATGCTTAAAGTATTTAAAATAATTTATCTAATTCTTGGCTTCCATTTTTATAATTTTATAAGTGCATACAAAGTTCGTATTTTAAATATATCCAATGAGACTATTTTTCAGTGCAAAATTTACATAATTTGGTAATTTTACATAGCTTATATGTTTCATGACTGTGCCTTATCGGTGTTGGAAGCTAGAAGAAATGAAGCGATAATTTTATTTTCAAAAAGTGATAACTTTTAGCAAGGCTTGTCTTATCCTTAGGTATTAAGACTCTAGAATCTATGTTCTGATATGCCAAAAATATTCTTGAAATCGTTTTTTCATAGGGAATTAAAATAGGAAACTCTTTAATGTATAGGACAAATACCTAATGCATTGTGGCTTAAAACCTAGATGATAGGTTGATAGGTGCAGCAAACCACATGGCACATGTATACCTATGTAGCAAACCTGCATGTTCTGCACATGTATCCCAGAACTTAAAGTAAAATTAAAAGAAAAGAAACCCTTTAATACCAGTAATGTGGATATGACATCACTGGGGATAGAAAACAAGACAGGATGGAAAAGAGTAGGAAGAAACAGAAAAAGGCTGGGATGAGAAAGAAAAGTGGATCTCAAAACAAATTGTCCTGCTTCACATTTCTTTATAGGTCTGGGCCTGTCCTTAAACAAGTGTTCAGATAATAATGCTGAGAAATGCAAGTTCTTATTTTGCCATCTCCACTCTACATTCTGAAGTCATTTAATTCTTCCTTATTTTACAACACATCATTCTTCCTTTTCCCATCACATAACCCTCTGCCACTTGAGTCTCAGATCTGCCTGTGAACAAAAATATAGACCATACGACACTTGAAAAAGATTTCTCCCAAAACTTAACCTGCCTTCAACCCATGACATTTACTGGCCTTTATAAAGTGGTGGTATCATGTGATCATAACTGACAGTAAATAATCTGAGAACCACGCCGAAGATCTGAATCATGGGAATTGTGCACTTTTGGTTTTAGACTTTAATCAAAATCCATCAACAATTTTCAATTAAAAAATTGCATCTCAGGTTGTCAATATATGTGCCAAGTTTTAATTGCGGGTAATTGGGAATGGTTAGGCTATAAAACGATTGAATAGCAACTTGGTAAATGGGAACACTGACAGATTTTTAGCTCATAAAACTCTCCCACAGATCAAGACAGCTGAGCTGAAGAAATAATCACCAGAAGGCCCAAGCAGGTAGACTGTGGTACCTTCTTCTTTGGTGTGTCCTCCATCACACAAAGATGCTGCACAAGAAAGGTTGTTCTGAAGCATTTGCAGGCTGAAGTCAGCCAGATGCAGGCTGGAAGGGAAGGAACAGGCACCTGCACAAAGAAGGCTGGGCACCCAGGGTCCTAGAGAGTAGTAAGAGAGGGTAGAGGGAAAGAAAAGGCCACTGTCTCCAGCTCAGGTGACCTGGATTTCAGGTATGGTTGACTACTAGTTATCTATGGGTCCTTGGACAAAATGTTAGTTGGATTGTCCTACTGAACCCCCAAACTATTCATTTCCCCCTTGCAAGCTGTATGCTCCCATCCTAATGAGGTGATTTTTTTTTTTAATGTGCCTCACCCATGTACTGAGGTTATAACAAAACTCCGTGTATAAAAATGTCTTCCTAGCCTACACACACTCATTTATAAAACTCTGGTTCAGAAAACTGGATGTCTAGCCGTTCAATTACTTTGGGAGAAGTTTTCATGAATAAAGGCTATAAAACTTACATTGCAAAATTTCACTTCACAAATGAAATCTATCGCAACAAATCTATCCTCTTGAAAAGCTTTCAGCAAAGGTCACTAATAGACCATCATCCTTTTCTAAATTGTGGAGTGATTAGAATCGCATTTTTAAAATAATCCAAACATGATTGTTGAGAAACACCTTCATTTCTTCTTAGCCCTTGGCACTAATTTTCCCATGTAATTTGTTATTTTAGAACCCTAAGAGACTGTATTTAAACAGTCATATGACAATTTTTAAAAATTGCTTAATTAAGTGAGTAGGATACTTTTTCCTTGGGAAAAACCCTCAGTCCATATCTAGATCTTGTTTTAAACCTTGATATTTTAAGGATTCTTTCAAGGTGTTTGAAGTATTCTTAATAGTTATTCAATTACTGTAAAACCCAATTTCTATTCTTCTAATCTCTATAATCAAATCTTTACTTTCATGATTTGCTATTAAGCCTCTATTTTAGGATTATAAAACTAGATATTCATCTTCTGTGACTTGTTACTATCAAGTTGAAGGTGGCAAGGATTTCACACATACTTACACAGTGGGTATGCTTACTGGGCACACAGTCAGAAATAAAATGTGTGCCAATGTCTTATCCTGTTTTCTGTTGCTATAGCACAGTATCACAGACTGGCTAAGTTATGACAAAAAGACATTTAGTTCTTACAATTCTGGAAGTCCAAAGTCAAGAAGCTGCACCTGGTGAGGGCCTTCTTACTGCATCATAACATGACAGAAGGCATCACAGGACAAAAAGGCAAGAGCACACCAGCTCAGGTCTCTCTTTCTCTTCTTATAAAGCCACCAGTGACACGATGGAGGCCCTATCCTCATGGCCTTATCTAATTCTAATTATCTCCCAAAGGCCCTACCTCCAAATATCATCAACATATATATTTGGGGATTAAGTTTTCAACACCTAAAATTTGGAAGACACATTCAAACCACAGCACAAGGTTTCTATACTGTTACTGGGAAAACACTTATGAAGAGATAAACACATGGCAGATAACCTATTCAATACATAGGGAAAATGTACACCCTTAAGCATGCAGATGTATTGAGCAATAGAATGTATGGTACACACTATCTAAGAATCATAGGTCAATCTAATTCTATCCAACATCAGTAGGATCTATCTTGAATACTATTATGAGAGTAGGAGGCACAGCACAAAGGGAAGCTTAAACAATAAAATACAGATTCAGAGGATAAAAACAATAATAACAGTTGCACAATATGATTACACTTAATGCATTGAACTGTACATTTAAAATGGTTGGGATGGTAAATTTTATGTTATATATGTTTGACCATAATAAAATAAAAATTAATAATAGTAGTAATAATAATGACAAATATATATGTGCTTCATGTGCGTGCCAGGTGCTTTATGTGCATTATCCTTTAGTCTTCAAAGTAGCTCTTTGAGGAGGTATTAGTATTACCCTCTTCTAAAGGATTTGGAAATCCAAGGACCACAAAAATAAAGTAACTTTTCCAAGAGTTAATAAAGTAACTTCTTCAGGTAGATTCTTACAGAACTAGTAAATTGTAAAGGTCTATGTATTAGTCTGTTTTCATGTTACTATAAAGATACTACCTAAGACTGAGTAATTTATAAACAGAAGAGGTTTGATTGACTCACAGTTCCACACGGCTGGAGAGACCTCAGAAAACTTACAATCATGCCCAAAGAGGAAGAGGAAGCAAGGCACGTCTTATACGGTGGCAGGAGAGAGCAAGTGAGCACAGGGGAAAGTGCCACTTTTAAAACCATCAGATCTGATGAGAACTCCTTCACTATCATGAGAACAGCGTTGGGGAAACCACCTCCATGATCCAATCACCTCCCACCAGGTCCCTCTCTCAACACCTGGGGATTACAATTCAGATTATAATTCGAAATGAGATTTAGGTGAGGACATAGCCAAACCATATCAGTCTGACTGAACCCAAATGTTCCGATTTTAGAGTCGGTGGTTGTTTAACCGTGTACAATGACTTCCACAGGTGTTCATGGAAGTACTTATAAGGAAAAGAAGCCATGCTGAAAAGTAAAACTATCTCAAAGTTGTTGCCAAAAAGACAGTTGAGAACACCAATAATGTGGTGGGGAGAGAGAATGGTCAATATATGATTGTTTATTTATTCATCTAGGCAATAAGTAATTAGATGTCTACTAGGTGCACTGAGGACAATACGTGAATAAGACAGACAAGGCTTTTGCATTCATGGAGCTTACATTCTAGTAGAGTAGCGAGAACGAAAGAAAGTGAACAAATTAATAAACAAAGTATTTTTGACTTTCAGGAAGTGCTATGAGGTAGTGAAACATTGGTGGCAACAAAGTGTCAGAGCTGGGGGTTGCATTAGTCCAGGGCAGAATTTCCCAATCTTGGCACTGCTGACTTTTTGGGATGGATAATTCTCTGTTGTGGGGGTTGCTGTGTGCATTATAGGATGTTTAGCAGCATCCCCAACCCATTTACCCATTAGACCCAGTAGCAAAACCTCTACCTCTCCTTCCGAGGTGCGACAAACAGAATTGTCTCCAGATATTTCCCAATGTCCTTTGAGGGACAAAATTACCACCAGTTGGGGCTTCAAGGGTTATGGGAGTCTTCTCTGAAGAGGTGACATCTGATCTGAGGTGAAGTGATATGAAAGGGCCAGCCATGAAGGATCTGGGGGTAGAGGCAAGGGGATGGATAAGGGCAAACACCCTAACATGGGAAAAGGCTTTGTGTATTGGCTGGGGTGGCTGAAGCCTGGTGAGCTGTGCTGAGAGTGGCAGGAGGGAGTATCAAAGAGGTAGACAACTTCAGATCATGAGAATCCTCTAGACAATTGAGTCATTTTAAGCGTTTTAGTTTATCAGGAAAAAATTGTGGCAAGGGTAATTTTTTTAACTCTAGGTCATTAAAGTCTTTCTTTTATCTTTGAAATTTTTAAAACAGGTTAGAATGTATCACAACTAACACCTCTCTGGGAGAAAACTATTGATCTCTTTATGTTCTGCAGAATTAATCATTCCTTCATTCACTAAGCAAATATTTATTGAGTGCCCAGTATGTCCCAGACACTGTTTTAGGCATTTGGAGCATGACTGAAAAAAAGAAAGATCCTACCCTCTTGGAGCTTGTGTTGAATTGGAAGAGACAGATAAACATAGACATAAAGAAAATTAGTTATATAGTATGGTGCTATGCACCAAAAATTATAAAGCAGGATAAAAAGGACAGAAATTGTGGTGGAGATATATAACATAATATGTCACAATAAGTATAAAAGAAGAAAAATATAATCAATACACCATGTTCTTAGGCAGTTAAACATTTCTAGAGCTTCCATTTATTCTTTTATTTTCATTCTATTTACTCCATAATCAAATACTTTGTCTTATTTTCTCATAAATGGATCTTGTGAACTGACCGGAAGATACCTGAGAATGTAAACAAGACCTAATCGTGTGCAGGTGGTGAAGCTTAGGGCACCCCAGAAGGAGTGTCAAGTTGTCTGAAAATCAACAATGAATAGGTGAATCCCTTTAAGTCATTATTTTGGTGGGAACCCAAATATATGACTGTATGACCATTGGTATGAATTCATGTCACAATTAATGAGAAGCATCCAAAAATCTACCAACAATCACTCAAAGAGTAATCTGTAAATATATGTATTTCATCTCAGGCCAAGCGTAATTTTCTCTAATGTTTTATTGATAAAATGTTAAGTAAATTGAGCTAACACTTTTGTGTGTGTAATCATAATCATGAGTTAACACAATTGTGTGTGTAATCATAATAAATAAATACTTCACCTGGGCTCAGTGGCTTATGCCTGGAATCCCAGCACTCTGAAAGGCCAAGGCGGGTGGATCACTTGAGGCCAGGAGTTCAAGACCAGCCTGGCCAACATGGTGAAACCCCATCCCTACTAAAAATACAAAAATTAGCTGGGTGTACTGGCATATGCCCATAGTCTCAGCTATTCAGGAGGCTGAGGCAGGAGAATTGCTTGAACCCGGGAGGCGGAGGTTGCAGTGAGCCAAGATTGTACCACTGCACTCCAGCCTGGGTGACAGAGCAAGACTCTATCTCAAAAATAAATAAATAAATAAATAAATTTAAAAATAAATACTTTGTACAACTGACTTTTATTCAAGGACATTTCAAATAAGATAATTGAAACAAATTAAAATTCTTCTGTCAAGACAATATATACAGCTATTATGTACTCAAAATTTTTTTAATAATAAAATGAAAACAAATCTTTTTGTTTTTGAGACAGAGTCTCGCTCTGTCGCCCAGGCTGGAGTGCAGTGGTGTGATCTAGACTCACTGCAACCTCTGCCTCCCAGGTTCAAGCAATTCTCCTGTCTCAGCCTCCCAAGTATCTGGAACTACAGGCACATGCCACCACACCTGGCTAATTTTTGTATTTTTGGTAGAGATAGGATTTCACCTTATTAATCAGGCTGTTCTCGAACTCCTGACCTCAGGTGATCCACCCACCTTGGCCTCCCGAAGTGCTGGGATTACAGGCGTGAGCCACCCAGCCCAGTCACAAATAGATTTTTTTTAAAGACTAAGATACATATATTGGTGTCCTATGGTCACTGTAAGAAATTTCTACAAACATGGTGGCTTAACACAGTGGAAATTTATTATCTCACAGTTATGGAAGCCAGAAGTCTGAATCTGCTTCACTGAGCCAAAATCAACATGTCAGCAGGGCCGCACTTTCTCTGGAGCCTCCAGTGGAGAATCTGCTCCTTGCCTGTCTTCCTGCTCCAGGTGGCTGCCAGCATTCCTGTGGAGTGCTGCATCATTCCAGTACCTACCTCATCTTCATATCACCTTCCCCTCTGTGTGTCTAATTTCCCTCTGCTCTTCTCAGGAAGGTGTTTGTGATCGCATTCAGGGCTCATCCAGATAATCTAGGATAATCTCTCCATCTCAAAATTCTTAAGTAATCAATCACACCTGCAAAGACCCTTTTCCAAAAAGGTAACATTTACAGGTTCCAGGGACTGGGACATAAATGTCTTTTGGAAAGCCATTTTTCAGCCTACCACAAGGAACAATGTTTTCTTCCATAATGGAAAATGGGGAACTAAATTCAAGCATTTGGGAAAAATCCCTGTTCTCATATAAGCACTTCAGTTCATCAGCAAACAGACAGCAAAGTGTTGATCTGAATTCCAAGTATTTCCTATCCTATTAAAATGAATTGGAAGGGTTAAGTAAAAGTAAATGACAACATATCACATCCTCCCTGATTTTCACTCTAATTAACATGAAAAGGAGCCACTCTAGGTTTCAGATCTTTTTAATTTAAAGAAAAACATTACGACAACAAAATTATTTTATTGCCAAAAGGATATGCTTTACATTTTAGTGGTCGTAGAATTGGATATCAATTTCAAACTGTCAATACAAACTCAAATTAAAAACTAGACTTAGGAATCTCCATTTTCTTATATTAGTATTTTATGTTTGTTGAGAAAGCTGGCTCCTAGGCCACACTCACATACTAAAAATCATATGACGTGGAGTTCTGCTCCTCTTAGGATTGAAAACATAACAGGAGAACATCACTCCTACCCTTACAACAAGGAAAAAGGCAGATAATCTACAAAAATATCACTCTTCTTAAGCCCATCAGAGCTAAAATCATAGAGTTACAAAATAAATCAGGCAAACTAAAACTAAATTCCAAAGAGCAATAAACCCTTCTGAAAATAAGTGGGATAATGAACTGTTCCATCTTTGGAAGAGTAAGGAAGAATCTGCCAATGTAAAAGTGGGTAAGAAGAAAACTGCAACACTTTTTTACAAAAGCCAAGTGTGTGCTAGGACAATTCAGACTGCTTGGCAGATCAAACCCATGGGGAATCCACATGCATTCTTCGGTTGTTTTCCATGAGTCTCTACTGGTTGCTCACAAGAAAGATTGGAACATGACAAGAGATCTGAGGCAGCCCTCTCTTCCCCCTCGGTGAACCATAGGGATGAAACCCTGTCTGCATTTCTGATCCTGCTCTCAGATGACGCAAAAGCCTTTGCCTCTGGGAGAGAAGCAGAAAAGTCCCCCAGCCAGGCAGAGATCCACTGCTTCTGGGAGATGGTAGACACAAAAGCTGTCTGAGTGAGAGGCTCTTAGGAGAGTGTAGGAAACCGTACACCTCCACTCCCAGGCAAAGCCATCAGCTACTGAGAGAACTAGTAGCAAAATCCATTAGTCCATTGGGGTAGGGAGGCAACAGAGAATCTATTCAGCTATACTAATAGAAGGCAGAGACCTTCTACTACTGAGTAAGAACAAAGATTCTCTCTCCTATTCAAGAACTTTGACAGATGCAAGGCAAGATATGGTTACTATGTCAGAGAAAGGCAGGAATGGTGATAAAGCCCTCATCACAGAGGACCAAGAACACAGGGCTTAACTAAGACTGAGGCTGAGATCGGGGAACAAGAAAATCTCCACTTTCCCTACCATAAGCTTTGTACCTAGCAATATGCAACTGAGAGAGGGGCAAGAGCATAAAGAACCCCTGTTTATGCATAGATATTTAGGGTCTGCTGAAAGCTGAGAGTGAAGCAAGAACACAGAAAAACCTTCCTGCGCTTTAGTTCCCAAAGTAAGCACAAGGTAGCAGCCACCCAGAGCTAGAAGAATCTGCAGCCTGTAGCGCACAAAGGTAATGTTAGCAACAAAAAACCCAGCTCAGCTACTAACCAGATTTGCTCAACTTCCCTACATTAACAGCCTGAAAAAAGAGGAGACCATTTCTAGGAGTTACTTCTACTTACTTCAGACTCTACTGGTCAAAAAAAAAAAAAAGCCTCACAGTCAACAAAAAAAATACCAGACAGAAAAGTAATTGTTAGATGTTAGCAGAAGGAATGGAATAATAAAGACTGGAGCAGAAATAAATGTAATAGAGACTAGAAAAGTAATAAAAAAGATCAATGAAACTGAGTTGGGTTTTTTTGAAAAGATAAACAAAATCAACAAATCTTTAGCTAGACTAACCAAGAAAAAAAGAGAAAAGACTCAAATAAACAAAATCAGAAATGAAAGAAGAGACATTACAACTGACATCATGGAAATGAAGGGATCATAAAAAACTATTATGAACAATTACATGCCAAAAAATTAGATTATCTAGAAGAAATGAATACATTTCTAGACACATGCAACTTATCAAGGCCGAATCACAAAGATATAAAAATCCAAACAGACCAATAACAAGAGGAGATTGAAGCTGTAATATAAAGTCTTCCATAAAAAAAAAAGCTCAGGACCTGATGGCTTCACTGCTGAATTCTATCAAACATTTAAAGACCTAATACCAATTCTCCACAAATTATTCCAAAAAATCAGAGAGGAGGAAATACTTCCAAACTCCTTTTACAAGACCAACATTATCCTGACACCAAAGCCAGAAAAGGACATCACAAGAAAAGAAAACTACAGGCCAAGATCTTTGATAAATCTAGATGCAAAAGGTGTCACCAAAATACTAGCAAACTGAATTCAACAACACATTAAAAGAATTATTCACTACAATCAATTGGGACTAATTCCTAGGATGCAAAGACGGCTTAACACACACAGATCTATAAATGTTATATGTCACATTAATGGAATGAAGGATAAAAATCATATGATTATCTCACTAGATACAGGAAAAGCATTTGACAAAATTCAATATCTTTTTATGATTAAAAACACTCTCAAAAAATTAGATACGGAAGAAATGTACCTCAATACAATAAAGGTCATATATGACAAGTTCATAGCTAACATCATATTCAATGGAGAAAAGTTGAAAGCTGTTTCTCTAAGACCTGGAACAAGACAAAGATGCCCATTTCTACCACTTCTACTCAATATACTACTGGAGTTCCCAGCCAGGGCAATAAGGCAGGGAAATAAAAATGGGAGCATTAAATTGTCCCTATTTTCAGACCATGTTATCTTATATATTAAAAAAAAACCTAAAGATTCTATAAAAAAGAAAAAATACTTAGAACTGATAAATTCAGTTAAGTTGCAGGATACAAAATCAAGACACAAAAATCAGTAGTGTTTCTCTACACTAACAATGAAGTTTCTGAAAAAGAAATCAGGAGAACCGTCTTATTTACAATCGCTACAAAAAAAAACGTACTTAGGAATAAATTTAACCTAAGAAGTGAAAGATCTGTCACTAAAAACTATAAAACATTAATGAAAGAAATTCAAGAAAACATAAATAAATAGAAAGATATCTCATGTTCGTGAATTGAAAGGATTAATATTGTTAAAATGTCCATACTACCCAAAGTGATCTACAGGTTCAAAGCAAACTCTATCAAAATTTTAATGTCACTTCTCACAGACGTAGAAAAAGTTTTTTAAATTCTTATGAAACCTCTCAAAAAAATTACAAATAACTAAGTCAATTATTTGCAAGAAGAAAATAATTGGAGGCATCACACTACTTGATTGCAAACTATACTGCAAATCAATAGTAATTAAAACAGCATGGTACTGGCATAAAAATAGACATGGCAGCCAATGGGACACTATACAGAATCCAGAAAAGAACCCATTCATCTGTGGTCTATTGATTTTCAACAAAGGTGCCAAGAATATCCAATAGGAACAACAGATGGTGTTGGGAAAACTGGGTATCTATAGGGAAAAGAATGAAATTGGACACTTATTTTACACCACATAGAAAAACTAACTCAAAATAGATCAAAGAACATAAACGTAAGATCTAAAACTGTAAAATTACTAGGAAAAAAAAAACATAGGGGAGAAACTACACAACATCGTTCTAGGCGATTATTTTTTAGGTTTGACCCCAAAGGTTAGGCAACAAAAGCAAAGATAGACAAATGGGATTACATTAAAATAAAAAGCACATCAAAGGAAACAATTAACAGAGTGAAGAGACAACCTACGGATTGGGAGAAAATATCTGCAAGCCATACATCTAATAATGGATCAGTACATAAAATATATAGGAACTCAAGCAACCCTCTAAAAAAACAAATTACCCAATTAAGAAATGGGCAAAGGACCTAAATAGACATTTCTCAAAAGAAGACATACAAATGACTTCAGATATATGAAAAAATGTTCAACATCACTAATCATTAAAGAGATGCAAATTAAAACCACAATGAGATAGCACCTCACAACTGTTAGAATGGCTACTATGAAAGCTACAAAAGACAGGTGTTAGCAAGGATTTGGAGGAAAGGGAATCCTTGTACACTGTTGGTGGGAATGCAAATTAGTACAAACATGGAACATGGTATGGAGGTTCCTCAAAAAATTAAAAATAGAATTACCACATCATTTAGTAATACCATTTCTGATACCCAAAAGATTTAAAAATCAGTGTGTTGAAGAGATGCCTGCATGTATCCCCATGTTCATTGCAGCACTATTCACAATAGCCAAATTTTGGAATCAACCTAAGTGTCCATAAAGGAATAAATGGATAAAGAAAGTGTGGTATATATACAAAATGAAATACTATTCAACCTTTAAAAAGAAAGAAATGCTGTTGTTTGCTACAACATGGGTAGAATTAGAGAATATTATGCTAAGTGAAATAAGCCAAACATTGAGAGATAAATACTGCATGTTCTCACTTATATGTGAAATCTAAAACAACTGAACTCATAGAAGCAGAGGGTAGAATGGTGGTTACCGGAGGCAGGGGGTTGGGGGGAATCAGATGATAGACAAAGGACACAAATCTGGAGATGATAGTCAAAGGATACAAAGTCTCAGATAAGAGGAGTGACTTTGATTTTTTTTAGATCAATAGTACAGCATGCTGAATATAGCTAATAATTGAATATTGTACTTTTCCATATCACTAAGAGAATAAATTCCTAATGTTCTCATCACAAAAAAGTTAAATATTTGAAGTAATAGATATGTTAATTAGCTTAGTTTAATCATTCCACATTGTATTCAAAAGTCATAACACCACTTATATAAATATATACAACTATAATTTGTCAATATACAATTTAAAAAATAATACAGTCTACTTTGCACAAAAAATGAAAAGAAAAACAACCAAAAAAAAAAAAAAAACCCTTGTCAAGATTAGACAACAGAACAGATCCAGAGATGATTCAGCTAATAGAACGATCAGACAAGGACATTTTTGAGATCATAATTAATATGTTAAAGGATCAAGAGGAAAGAATGGAAAACATGTCTCAATAAATTAAGATTTTCAGCAGAGAGATTGAAACTATAAAGAAGAGCCAAATGCAAATTATAGAAATTAATAACACAATATCGAAGATGGAAATTCATCTGTCAGTTTTGTCAGCAAACACAACAAAGTAAAGAATTAAAGATAGGTAAAGAGTAACTATCCAAAGTGAAACATAAATAGAAAATACAATTGTTGTTTTTTTAATTCAGAAGCCTTGGGTCAATCTCAAAGAGTTTAATGTGTATAAGTAGATTCCTAAAAAGAGAAGAAAAAACATGACAGGAAAAAAAGCATTTTAAAAATATACATTTCAGGCCGGGCACATTGGCTCACGCCTATAATCCCAACACTTTGGGAGGCTGAGGTGGGCCGATCACTTGAGGTCAGGAGTTCAAGATCAGCCTGGCCAAAATGGTGAAACACCATCTGTACTAACACAAAAAAAATTAGCCAGGTGTGGTGGTGGGCACCTGAATCTCAGCTACTGGGGAGGCTGAGGCAGGAGAATTGCTTGGACCCAGGAGGTGGAAGTTGCAGTGAGTTGAGACTGCCCCACTGCACTCCAGCCTGGGCAACAGAGCAAGACTCCCTCTCAAAAAAAAAAGAAAAAAGAAAAACTATATATACATAGTATTTTAAATATATATATAAAATATTTTAAATATATATACACACACATACATTTAAAATGTATATGTAAATATATATACACACACATTTTTATATATATTTATATATTTATAAATATATATATACACACACACATTTCAAAACTGACAAAAGATAACAAAAAACATAATGCATAAAATAATGCAAGATACTCGGAGAACCCAAGCAGGGTTAACAAAATTTAAAAAACAAATGAAGAAGAAGCATCAGAGTTAACTTGCTAAAAACTAAAAACAGAGAGAAAAATCTTGAAAGTAGCTGGAGAAAAAAAAATTACACACAGAAAAACAAATAAAGAATTATCACAGATTTCTTATCAGAAAGTATAAGCAAGCCAGAAGACAATGGAGTAACATCTTTAAACTACAGAAAAGTGAAAAACTTTAAATTTAGAATCTATATATCCAATGAAACTATTTCTTTGAAATAAAGAGTTTTTTCCAAACAAACAAAAGCAGAGAGAATTTATTGCCAAAATGCCTGTACCACAAGAAATACTAAATGAAGTTCTTCAAGCAGAAAGGATATGGTCAAAACAGATGGGAATTTGGATCTACACAAAGAAATTGAGAGAATCAAAACAGGCAGAATTAGGGTAAATATTTAAAATTTTTAATTATTTAATTTTTTATAGTTATTTAAATTATTTAAAAATTATGAAAGCAAAAGCAGTAGCAATGTATTCTAGGATGTATAACCTGAGTAGAAGTAAAATTTATGACAATAGCCCAAAGAATTTGAGGGAGCAAATAAAAGTGTACTATTTTAAGGTTCTTAGACTACATATGAAGTAGAACAATATTATTTAAAGGTGCACTCTGATTGGAAAGATATGTATATAGTAAACGCTAGAGCAACCACTAAGATTAAAGAAGAAGAGGTATAAGTAATAAGCTAATAGTTGTGTTAAAATGAAATCATAAACCTATGCAATACAAATGAAAAGAGAAAAAAGAAACAGAACAAATAGAAACAAAAGAAACAGAAAAAGAGCAAAATGGCGTATCTATGTATAATCATGTCAATAATTGTATTAAATTCAAGTGGTCTACACACAAAAATCAGAGATTATCATACTTAAATCTGGATTTTAAGAAGCAAGACCAAAATAAAAGCAGCCTGAAAGAACCACACTTATTAAAAGTATGGAAAAAGATATGCAAATACTAATCGAGAGAATACCAGAGTGATTTTATAATAAAGTCAATGCAGATTTCAGTACAAGAAATATTACCAAGATAAAGACGACCATTCGATAATGCTAAAGGAATAAAATTAATCAAGAAGACATAACAATACTAAATATGTAGATGCCTAATAATGGAACTTTAAAACACACAGGCAAAAACTGATAGGCATGAAAGAAGAAATAGAAAAATCCGCAAGTGTAGTTAGAGAGTTCAAAAAACCTCTCAGTAAGTAAGAGAATAAGTAAACGAAAATCCGTAAGAATATAAAAGATGTGACCAACACTGCCAGCCAACCCCACCCAACAACAGTAGAGCACACATTTTTAAACTATAATATATTAGATTCTGGGCCATAAAACAAATCTTGACAATGTAAGAGAGTTGAAATCACACAAAATATGGCCTCTGACAAAAGGAAATTAAACAGAAATGAATATCAGAAAAATTCCTTGAAAACCTCCAATACTTGGAAATTAACTAATTTCTAAATTAAATATAAGTCAAAAAGTCACATAGAAGACGAGTATTTTGAACCAAATGAAACTAAAAACTAAACCTAAACAAAAACTGTAGTACACAGCTAAAGCACGGCTTTGGGGGATTTTTATGGCATTAAGTAACTGTATTAGAAAACAAGAGATACATATAGGATCTAAACTTCCTCCTTAAGAAACCAGAAAGAGAAGAAATTACACCAAAGTAAGCAAGAGGAAGAGATAATAAAGATACAAGTAGAAAGCAATAAATAGAAAACAGAAAAAAAAAAAGAAAAAAATCAACGCAGCTCAAAGCTAATGCTTTTAAATGATAATAAAATGGATAACCTCTAGCCAATCTGATCAAGAAAAAGAAAAGACATTATCTCACTTTTATTTTTTAATAAATTTTTTAAAAGTTGAACTCATAGAGTAGAGAGTAGAATTATGTTTACCGGAGGAGGGCGGAGGGAGGATGGGGTTGGGCTGATGTTGGTCAAAGGATACAAAAGCAGAAAGAAAAAGTTTAAGAGATTTATTGTATATATAGTTAATAACAATATACTATATTCTTGAGAATTGCCAAGAGAGTAGATTTTAAGTGTTTCCACCATAAAAAAAAAAAAACATGAGTATATGAGGTAATGGTATGTTAAGTAACTTGTTTTAGCCGTTTCGTAATGTATACGTATTTCAAAACACCATGTTGTATGCAATAAATATATAAATTTTGTCAATAAAAAAATAACTTTTTTTAAAGGTTTTTTAAAGCAATCTTGCTTTTATGTTTTCATATGAATTACACCCAAACCAGGTATCTTAAGTTTAGAAGTTAATCAATATTTTTCCTTCTTAAAAAAAAAATTGGCCTAAATCACCAAGAAAGTTGTGTCAAATCTAAACATTCCTATTTGTTATTGTTTTAAGCATTCCTTATTCTCTGAAAACAAACAAAGCCAAAAATAAACAAAGAAACAAAAGATAGGTAAGGATTTTCCAGTATTAGGGATTTGTCATTAGACAAAAAAATTTTTATTGCACTGCAGACTCAGATATAAGCACTTCAGCTATTGCTCTACACAAGCAAAACTAAACACTCATTTTCTTTGTTGCTATAGAATAGAATATTAAGACAGTATTAAGATCCATTCATTCAGTTTCATGACATACCAAATACATTGCTGGAATACATTCTACTTGAAAATTTTAAATTGCTCTGCCACATGTCATCTTTACATGTAAGTTTAGCGGAATGATATTTTCTTTTAAATATCACTTAAGATCACTCAATTATGAGAGTAGAAGGAGAAAGCCCTTTAGTAATAGTATTGTTGAATATTGGAATGAAAATCCCTGAGCTCCTTATCTTATGAAATAAGTCTTTTTGTGTGCATAAAATATAGTTCAACATTAAGCATTTTCTACAAAATGGGTGACAAATCCCAGAGTAATCTTCATACAAAGTTATTTTAGGTGCCTAATGCCTGTAAAATTATACTTGTGCCTTGTCCTAAAGTTGAGGGTCTTTCAACATTTTCATCATAAACCTCGTTTTTCAGGGACTTATAACTCAGCTATAGAAATTTGCTTCAGGATGAAACTCGGAATACCCAATTTCAGTCAGATCTAGTTATAACCAGCTAAAATAAAGACCCAAAAGTTTGCATTTTATCTTTCTCACTTGGCTATCTATATTTTTAAGTTAAAAGAAACACTTGCAGACATTTCCACCAGTTTCTCATTTTTCAAAAATCTTTATATTTGGCATTTTTGAAATATAGCAGAAAGGATAAAGAGAAAATTTAATGAGTAATTAGTGTCTCGAGGGAAGGATAAAGAGGTGCTGAATCGCTCACAGCCAACTCACCCTCCAAAATCCAGGTAAGGTCAGTAGATATTGAAACTCATTACAACATAATGACATTTATTTTCAGTGAAAAGCTTTTATTGAATGAGAACAGAATACCTAATTGAGGCCTATAGCATAGAAAGTCATGGGAAAATTTAACCATAAACATTCACTATACAGTGGAGTAATATTCTAGGTTAAAAAAGTAAAAAAAAAAAAAAAAAAGAAAACAAAAAAGAATTATTTACTCTCAAATAATAGCAGTAGCTCATATTCCAAATACTGGTTTGTTTCCTTGTACTTATAAGAAATTACCTTTCCCAAATGAGGAGATTTATCACTTTAGCGAATAGATATTTAAATAGAGATGCTATTGTTTATGCAAACTGGAGCTTTCATGTGTCTATTGTTATAATACTAAGTTCTGGAGAAGGTGGGCAGAAAAGGATGTTGTAGCAACCTCAGAGGTAATATACTTTCCTAGCCCCTAAATCACTATTTGACAAGGTGAAGGACAACAAATGTGATCATTGTTTGCTTGGTTATTCCTATTAAACACAACCATAATCCTTCAGAGCAATAATCCTATTCTTCATTTCCACATTGCCCAGTGTCTCTCATCTTTTGCACACTCCACCTTTGTTGATCCCATCTCAGCACCACCTAAAATGCACACCAAGTGGTCTTCTCATGCCTGGCAAAGAGAGGAAACTCAAAAGTGCTCCCGGTTGCCTTGCTACTTCTTCCGTGCTTCCCTGTCAAGCACATCCATGCCCCATAACAGGTCTTCAAGCCCTGTGTGCTCTGTGTGCACTTTTCATTTTTGATTGTCTCCCATAAAGAATCTGGGCCAGACCTGATACGTTTAAGGTCAAGATACAGGAAAGAAAATCAGGCTTGAGTGTGTAAACTGAAAGTAACAAGTTTTTATTTAAAGGTAGCAACATGAAAATCATTCTAGATTTTAAGCTCTATTCTGCTACAAGCCAGCTGTTCTTAATGTGTCTGAGTCTGAATTTTCTTACCCGAAAAAAAATAAAAAGATTGAATCAGAAGATTTTTTAAATCCCTTCTAGATCTAAAGGTCTGAAATTCTTGTGGAAATAAGTATTTATTTCAGTAAGGTAAATTTTTTTTATCATTTAGCCCAATTAAACCCACACAGATAACAGTTTTCTTCCCCAAAAGCATTTGAATGTCCTGAACAAACACAGGATTACGAATGGTAAAAATCAGACTTGGTACTAAAATTTCACGTTTTATTAAGGAGTTTTATTAAGGAGTCCTCCATTAGAGGACTCCTTTCCTGACAATAGACAGCTAACCACTCCACCATTGCCTGGTTGCATGGCCAAATCCATGAAAGAAAGTAAGACAGAGGGCTGTGCTGAAATCCCTCATTCTTGTAGATTTGAAACTAACCCCTTGGAAAATCCAGTGGCTTTTGTGGGTTAGCCGTGCATGTGAAATGCAAGCTTGTTAAGAACTTAAACCAATATTCATAATTTGATGTCAGCCGGATTCCTTTCTCTTCCCATCCCCTGGTGAAGTATAAAGGAGGGCTATAAAGATGAGAAAAGGGAGGCATAGAATCCATGTGAGTTTGAATTAACTTTCAGCTCATTGTGAAAGTTCAAAAAGAATTTTAAAGTGCCAGAATTTGGTGGTGCTATCTAGGGGAATTTCACCACTCCATGTGCTTATTCCAAGAGCTATACATCTAGGTAGGGTATGATAGAAATTTTTAAAGAAATTACATACAATTAAAGCCCATCTAGGCCTTTCCCACCTTCAGAACCTGGACAAACTGCCAGTGACAGAATCCTGTCTTTTCTCTGTCTGTAAGAGCCACTCTCAGTTGTTCTGGGACTCTATAGCCCTACTATGTCTAATTACTAAGGCAGATTGGGGATGCCCCTTCACATTAGGGAGAAAGGACATCCCCTGATATCATGAGAACATGCTTAAAATATGCTGCAATAATTCCAAATAAAGAACAAAAGCAAGAATATTATCACAATATGTAAGGATTCGGTATTTCCAGAAAGTGCAGGCATAAGACCCCCAAAGGAACCTCTTACTCTCCCCTCAGTGTAGGTCCACTTTGGAGACTGCAGTGTGAGCAAAGATCCCAGGCAACTATGTGCCCCTAAAGTACATGGCAAGTCCTTCTTTATTAAAAAGGTTTAAGGTTGGGAGGTGTAATTTCAACTTTGTATGACAATACAACATTGAACAGACTATAAGGACTTAGAAGGAATTTCGTGCAAGGAATAGGTTACATAGGTGATAAAATTGCTGAGAAACCAAACTAGGGAAAGTGAAGAAAGTCAGAAATTAACAAGAGGAGGGAGCCACTCCCAGTGCTGGAGGAATAAGGGCGGAAGCACTATTATCAGAGCCCAGTGAATGGTGTCACCCAAAAGAAGTTGGAATCACTGCAGCCTATCCAGCGTGAGCTTAAGTCACAAAGGTTGTGCACCCCGCCCCCTCGCCCCAATGCAGATGGAGCAGAGAAAGACTCTGGATTTTCCATTCTTCCTTCCCTTCTGTCTCCTGCCACTGCTTCCTAATGCCCGATGTGCAGGAGCCTGAGAAATGCACGCTGCTGGGGTCAGCTTCCCTGAGGCATAGGGCAAAACTGAGGAAAGCAAGAAATAGATCTGGCCCAGGACCAGAATGAGTATTTTTATCCACTCATGCATCAAGCATACAATGAGCACCTGCTATGGGCCAGGCAGTCATCGCTAACAACTGCGTAACCATATAACTAATGTCACGGGCCTCAAAGAAATTAAGATGCCATGAAAAGGGCAGATATATAAGCGCCGAATTGCAGTCCTGTTCGTGAGAAGTGATAAGATACACCAGAACTCAGAGAAGGGAGTGGCGGTCTACGAAAGACTACTTTTCATATTGTAAAGTATGCTCTTTAGTTCCCGCAGGAAAAATGTTAAGATGCTGTGACCCAAGTTAGAAGCACAGAGTCTAACTTATCACAGAATTTATTCTCTTAAATACACGTAAAATGGTCCTAAAGAAATTATTGTTGCTCTTTTTATTTCTTGCTCCCCAAGATCAAATGACTTCTGTCATCATTGAGGGATTCTGACTGTCTCTGGAAAATGATGGCTGGAGTAACCCAACCAAAATGAATATTGCGGTAAGGAGGCCATTAGGCTGGAAACGCACGCAGCCAAAAGTGCCTGCGTAAACTACAAGTCAAGTAGGGAGTGGGGAAAATAAGGACACATTCACCCTTTGCAAATGTAAGGAGATTTTCCAGTAAAGCGACAATAATTTAATTATAAAAATGCTTCTGATACTGCTACCCATGAAATCTTTTTGGCAAAAAGACTGACAGAATAAGTACAGCAGGCTCGGTGATTACTGATAGGTTTGAATTAGAGCCAGATTAAAGGTACTACACTGACATTCTGTGTAGGGTGCTTGAAGCGGCAGCCAAATGTTCAAGCCTGAACCTTTCTACTCGCATAAAATCTAAGGCTGCTATGTTCTGTCAAGGCCCATTAGTAAGGTTTAAGTCAGTGGGCTGAACATCAACACTTTTCTCTGCTGTTATATTGATCATTAGTACAAAATATTAGCATAAATCTGATTGATGTCTATGGCACAAATCAGATGCTATCACAATGATGCTAAATGATTTGACTGTAGAATAATCACGTTAAAGAGCAAACCATACTCACCCTAAAGAAGCACAGTAGCACTGCAATCCTACATTGCCCCCACAGTGCTATGTATTTTGTAGCCAAAGTCTTAGCAGCCCATGAAGGCTAATAAACACCTTGTGTTTAATAGCAAACTAAGAATGCAGTCATCATTAAATGATTTTTAAGCCTGGGTGTGGTTTTATTTATATTCAACTGCTTTTTTTTTAATGACGCTTTGTGTTTTACTGGGAAGCATCCAGATTTTTATTTAAAACAGAAGTGCTGGAAAAAAAAAAGCTACACAGTTTCTGTTCTGGACCATTAATTTTTCAGTCAGATTTAACTATCATTTAATTGGTTCCTGATGCTAAAACTTGGACTCCACTTTAAATGCTTGAAACTAAAGTATATAGAATAATCTGTTATGCTGAGCTATTCATCCGAAATGTCCAGGGAAAATAAACCAATCTCAAAATAAGACTGGGCTACTTTCTGTGATGACACAAAATTAATAGCATAGTCTAAGAAACAAACCTGGGTCTATGTTTGACCAAAAGAAAAATCATTAGGGTTTCTATGAGGAAGTAATATTTAATTCATATTAATGACCAACTTAAAAGTGGATCCCTTAACAACAACAACAAAACTCTATGAACATAAATTTTAGAAATCTGACCTAATTTACCAATACTTAAAATCATAATTCTGATAAATCTGTTTTAGGCATATAAATGAATTTTTAGTACTTCTTTTTATATTTATGAATTAATTAAAAACAGTGGTAAGGAAGGATGCTTGAGTCCAGGAGTTTGAGTTCAGCCTGGGCAATATAGCAAGATCCCATCTCTAAAATAAATAAATTAATTAATAACAACTTAAAAATTAAAGATAATATGTGATCTTATGATTAATGTCTAGAAGGAAATTTAAACTTTCCCAAGATTTCAAGGCAGTCCACAACACCACTTTACAATTTGAAATGTAAAAAGGGAAATGCCCTATAGACACTTTTTTTATATAAGAATAGAAAAGATTTAATGGATGAAATTTAACCAGAAAATTGGCTTGAGAGATCTGCATTGTAAATAGGTTTCTGTTCACACCAAACAGTCAATTTGTAGTCTGGCTCAACTAACCAGCTCAGAAAAACAACCTCTGAACAGGAATTCCACACATGCAGATAAGCACTAGTGAAAATCCTTGTGAAATAACTGCGAGTTCAGCATGAACCCAATGCAGTTTGGTAACCAGTCTTCTGGAGAGATGCCAAGCTAGTTAGATAATTTCTCTAGGCAGCATGTAGCCCTAGAGGTGCAGTGCACAAATGCTTTGAGGCTTTTTAAAGATATTTTGTAGGTCCTCAGCTATTGACCATTTAACAATGCTAGTCATGTTTCTGTAGTTTAATGATAACAAAATATTTGGTAAATGAAGAGCTCTCTTTACCAGAGAAATGAAGTTTAAAGATAACATGGCTGAGTTGCTTTCCAGTGATAGAAGCTATAAGAGAAAAATGAGGCATATAATGTACAGTTTAATTTAGAGGAGGTATGGTATAGAGTTCCCTAGTCTCCCAGAAATGTTTTAGAAATATACTAATAAAATTCATCCTTAATGTTATGTTAACCCTAATGCCTAATCAATATTTTCACCTTCATGCAAAGTACTAGCTATATATGTATTTTGCAATTTTTTTTCAAAAAAAAATCACTTATTTGATTTCTAATCCATGTATTTTCCATTAGAGTTCTGAAGTTTCTCCCTACTAATATATCAGAAGAGCTGTGTTGATGTAACCGCCTTTCCTGGTTCTTCTTTCTAGCAACAGCTTCTACTGGCAAGATGGTTTGTTAGCTTGATGATACAGTCTGAATTAGTGCCAAGAATTCATCATCTTTCCTCCCTCAAAACCTCTCCCACTTCAGTGTTACCTATCTCAATTAACAGCACCAGGTCAGGAAACAGAAAGCTGGCTAGACTTGGAGACTCGTCCCCCTCCCTCGACTCCATATCTAATCATCCATTATGTCCTGTCCAGTGCACTTCCAAATAGGCCTCAGGTTCGTCTTCTCAGTTTCAGCCTCTGCCCATTGCCTTAGTTCAGTCCTTTATAATTGTTTACCTAGACTATCACAATATTTTTATTTTGTCCGCCTATGTTTCTTCTCTTCCCTGCTCCCCTCTGTTCTAACTCCATCCAGGCAGATCCCTCTATTCCACAAAATCATCAACGGCTCCAGTGCCTACGGTCGAAAGTCTAAACCCTAAGCAGGGCTTTCAAGACCTTTCTGGTCTCATCTCTGACTCATCTCCATATTTATTCCAGTCTGCATTGCCCTAAACTTCTCATTTCTTTTTATCTCTGAATCTGCTCTTTCCTCTATGTGCCTGTCTGTCCCATCCCACCCCTGTAAAATCTGCATGCTTCTTCCTCCTCTAGGGTCCTTCCCATTTCCACCTCTGGCAGTAGGGCTTTCTCTGGTCTTCCTTCCCAGACACCATTCCACCCTTCTTTTAGGACACTTGTTCCATTGCAAGGGAATTCGCAGTTAACCGATAATTGTGAGTTCCCCAAGGGCTGGGATTTTATCTTATCATTTTTTTTTATTCTTAATACCTAATCCAAGTTCTGAGAATCTAAGTGGGGAAGAGAGTAAAACCAGAGAAGCAAGAAGAAAGAGAGAAAGGGAGGGAAGAAAAAAGGAAAGGAAGGAACAAAGAAAAGGAGGGAGTAAGGGATGGGGAGAAAGCCACTTTGATAACCTTATTAGAATAAAGGTTTTTGGCCAGCTAACCAACTACTGAAAAATTGGTGCAGGAAAACATATAAAGAAAGGAACACATCCTTAGCCTACATTTGGAAGTTTGCGTGTGAGGCCTGAAAAGGATCTAAAAAGACATAGTACAGTCCTTTCTAAAATAACTGAGTCATGTGTTGAGATTGCTTTTGAAACCATTAGCATCTAAAAGTAAAGAAAATAATGAATGCCAGAAAGGGGGGGTAGGGGAAGGTTTTCTCCAAAATACACCCTAGAGATTGAAAAGGGAGAAGGGAGAGGATAAAGGTTGACTAGACGTGAGTGAAGCCAAAAAAATCACCTTCCCCCTTCAAAAGGCAAGAGAGAGAGAGGAAGGGGGGATTGTATGTGAATGGGAAAAAATCAACTCCTCTGATTAAATGTTACATATTTTTGACTCACTCAAATTTCAGGAGGCCAGGGGGAGGGGCAAAAGGGGGTGTTTTTACTAATGATTAATCTTTTTCTCCTTCTGTTTCTCAACCTGGTGACATTGTTGAAGCTGGGGGAGGGGAGCATGGAATTAAAGTAGCAAAAAGTAGGTTCTCTCTAATTCTATTAGACTTTATTCTTAATGAGAATTTCCCTTAATTGTTTACTTTTATGTACCTACAGAGATCCCTACTCGGGAGGGGTTTTTTAAATGACCTGACATGTAAAAATTCTTTGTCTACTTACTGTGAAGAGTCATCAGATAAAGTTACAGAACAACATTATTATCCTGAAAGCAATTTGTAATAGATAAGATATTTTAAGTTTTGTCTGGCTAAAAAAAAAAACCAGTAATGCTTTTGAGATAGATGATTACTTGTTCAAATGCCTGAGAAGAGAAAGATATGAATGTCATATTCTAAAGGAATCACTCTTCCTATATGATGGCAAAAAAAAAAAAAAAAGCCTAAAGACACAGCAGAATAAATAATTCTCAGTGATTTATTTACAGAGCCTGAAGTGTATAGTTCTGAACAGGATATTTCCCAGAGCTGCAGCAGTAAGCTTGACACAGCACCAGACCTGTTTCAAGCTCCCCAGCTCCTTTCCACAGACATTTACTTCTGTTTTCCATGCTGTATTCCCTGCTCCAACATCAGTAACTTTTTCCTCTAACCCATGTCTATTCTATCAAGCTAAACTTCTGAGGTCTCAGTTTCAGTGACACAGGCAAGACTGACTCAGTGCCATTCAATCACCAGCCAATCTGAACACTAATCTGTACTGTATTACTGCCACACTGCCTGTCCCAGATAGAAAATTTATCCTTCACACTTGCTCATTCATTCATTCAACATGTATGGAATGAGAAACTGCTATATGCCTGGCATGGTGCCAAGCCCTGGGGTGCAACAGTTAGTGAGACTCAGTCCCTGCTGCTCTTCACTGTGACCCCATTATGACAATACTGGGTAGCAAGTGCTATGAAAAAGGAAAATAGAAAGTGAGGAAGCAAAAAGGAAGCAGCAACCAACACCAACTCCTTTATCCAAGGAGAACATGTGTTTGCCTTCAAAGGAGAGTAACTATACTTAAATCCAGAAATGACCAAAACATTTCTTATGTGCCATTGGGTAAACACTGATATGTCTTAAGACCTGAATCTGTAAAATCATCTTCTATAGACAAAACTAAAGGGAACTTAAAAGAAATTATCTAGATATCTAGATAGCTATTTAGGGGGGGAAGCGGGGAGGCAGTTGTCTAGAGAAAAGGGTACAAGTGTATAAATTGTTGAGAAACTTGCTGAGAGCATCTGTTGGCAGGAACCCAAGTTCACATTCGTGACTGAGAATTAACAATCCAACTTCACCAGAAGACTGCCAGTGCAAATTCATGGAGACTCCTTCTAACCTACGGTGACATAAGATTTAATGATCTTCAAGGCACTTTTTTTCTCATTATTTCCATGCACTGAAGGGTTAATCGCAGAATAGTAAATTGAGGCACTGAGGGAAAATATTAAACTCTCAACTTGACTGGGAAAATTGAGGGTCAGAGAGCCATGCTGGTAAACAGCACACCCAGGATGGATTCTCCAGTCTCCTGATTCCTGACCAGAGCTCTTCTACCAACATGTTGCCTCTGACACTTCACTGTATGAAGAAACAAAGCAGAGAGATTAAAATCTAAATACAAAAACAAGGGCTTCCAGTTAGATAAATCAGATAAATGTGATTGAATCACATAAATATGATGCAAATAAGTTTGATTTCTAATGCTTCCAATACCCCACTAAATATCTAGAATAGGTTCTTTGCTATGCAACATCTCAGGTTGAGAAAGAATAAACTTTAAAAAGTGACAGGGGGAGCAGAGCATCGTCTTTGAAGATTTCGAGATTTTGGAGGTCAGTACTTTCTACTGAAGTCTGAAGGAGGCTCACGGAATTGTGGACAGGAAAAATCAGTCTTGTGAAATCTACTCAATACTTAAAATATTTATCTTGTAAATCTACTCATTCCCTCTGTTTTAATCTATTTGGGCTGCTAAAGCAAAATACCTTTGACTGAGTAATTTGGAAAAAACAGATATGTATTTCTAACAGTTCAAGAGACTGGGAAGTGCAAGATCAAGGTGCCGGCAGATGCCAGGTCTGGTGAGGACCCATCCCTCATAGATGGTGCCTTTTGTGTCTTCAGATGGCAGAAAAAACAAGGCAGCTTTCTTTAACCTCTTTTATAAGGGCACTAATCCCATCCATGATTGTGGATTCCTCACGACCTAATCACCCCCTAAAGGCACCACCTCCTAATACCATCACAATGGAGATTGGCTTTTAATATGAATTTTGTCAGTCAATAACAGCCTCCAAATATGCGGGAAGGTTTTTACCTGGTTAGCAGCAGAAAAATATGGGTGGAGGCTAGGATTCAGTTTGGACCTACAACTGAACGAGAAGGGATGCCTCCCCAGCTGGAAGTATCTGGTGGTGATGATGATGATAAAGTGAGTCCCATTATCCCAGAAGTTAATCACATGTGGTGCTGGACCAACAGGCTTGGAGACTGACCCAATGGAAGGACTCTGCCCCCTGTATTTGTGGTATATCAGTTTGGCTTTTGTAATAGACGGACCTGAAATAGCAGTGTCTTGAACAAAATAGAAGTGTATTTCTCTCTCAAGTGCAGTCCCAGAAGCCATGCAAGTGCAGCAGTTCTGTGGTGCCAGGATCCTGGACTCCTTCTAGCTTGTTGCTCAATCAGGGCTGCCTCAGCTCCAGTTCTCCTAACACATTCCAGTCAGCAGAGACAAGAAGAGAACAGAAAGGCACATCCTCTCCCTTTGAGAACACAATCTAGAAGTTGCACACAGCAACCTTGTTAATATCTTATTGGCTAGAATTCCATCATATGTACACACCTAGTTGCACAAGAGGCCCAACTAAACATTCTGCTTCCACAGAAACAGGAGAGAGGAGATACCAGGGGACAACTGGCTGTTTCTGCCACAGACCCAACTCTAAAAAGTCATTTGTGACAAGCCTTCCTCTTGTCTCCTCAACTCCACTCCAACTATTAATACTGTCTAGCACTTTGCTATAATTTCAGGGCTCCTGTTCTACCTGAACTGCATCCTCATTTTTGAGGGACTAAGTCACTGGCCACTCCAAAGAGGGCAAGCCACAAGCTCAGAAATTGCTTAAAAGACTGTTCCAAAGTGATTCACCTCATGAATATATTGCTGATATTTTGTAGCAAGCGCTTGCCCTAATATTAAGTATAAGAAGTCATTTGTTGCTAAAAGAAACATTACCATTCAATAGGGAAATATTGGTTCATGAGAAACATGTGATCTCTGCTCTCTAAATAATTGTGTACTTTTTGGCATGGTAAGAATATTGTATCATTTTAATCCTTTAGATATGAAAAATGATGAAAGAGCTATTGTCTGCTTTAATGATAGTTTGAAAGTGATTATTATGGGCACATTTCTCAGTTCTCCCTCCTACTTAGGATAGTTACCTATCCTCAGCAGTCACTACATTAATAAAAGAAAGGGACACTAAACCTGAGGTTAAAATAAATCATACCCAGTACTAATCAAAGTTAGGTTGAGTGTTTGCATGCAGTTCATCTGGATGAGTACTACTCTCAGCAAAGATATCAGAAACAGCATTTCATGCAACAGGAAATGTGAAGTTCTGACCACTGCCCAGAGCATGTATACATACCATCCAGTAGTTATGTTACATGGAAAGGGTGCTGCCAAACATCTTGCATAAGGCAACGTTAAATATGGGTCTGGAAACTGGTTAGAAAATCCCTAAACTGAATTTATTTGAGGGTTTAGCAATATAAACTGCAGAAGAAGAGAGAATCTCCTCGAGAAACTCCTCTATGATGTGACATTACAAACAGTCATCCAGAAACATATTTCATCAATTGGGTAAGAACCCTTGTCAGGCCATGTCCCAAGGGTAAGCTGCAACATCTGCAACATCTCCAGCTCTGGGAGAAAGATGACATTCTCTGAATCCTAGAGGAACTGTATTTTCCCCTTAGGGTAGAAAGCACCATCCTAGAGCACAAGCCCTGTCAGCTTTATCACCAGTGCCAAACCCCACTATCTCCCTTCCTCCAAATGCATATACTATCTTACACACACACACACACACACACACATACACGCATGCATGGCATCACCATGAACAGCATAGTTTCTAATAAGAAGGATAATTCTATTTCTCATTTATATTTTTTGGAGTAAAATAATTAAGACAATTGCTGGAAGTGATTAGAACCTCTATCTTTTGCCTTTTCACTGGAAAATGAAAAAGCCATCTGCAACAGACTGGAAACTGCTTTCCTTTGATATTCTTCTTCGGAGCAGAACTCTGACTTTTAACTGGGCATGTTACCCCCTAAACTAAAAGATTGCATTTCTCAGTCTTCTTTTGGCTAGATGTGACCAAGTGACAAAGTTCTACCCAATGAAAGGTTAAGTGGATGATTTCCAGCAAGGCTGTTTGAAGGACAACACTCAGATGAGAGAGCTCAGATTCCTTCTTCCTCCTTCCTCCTGACCTGCAGCATGGGTCTGATGACTGGTGCTGTCACACACAGGTGGCTCAAGCAGCCATCTTGGACCACAAAGCAACTTTGAGGATATAAGTCATACATAGGATGCTCTTAGTGAAGATAGGCTATGGTGCTACAGTAAAGACAGTCTAGACTTGATGAGTTGGAAAACAGATTACTTCTCTCTTGCGTTACAGGTCACAGTAAGCATTCTGGGCAATGGGCAGTTTTGCTCCAGCTATTCAAGGACGGCGGCTCTTGATAACTCTGCATCTTTGTTGTGTAGCTTCTAAACTATCAGCTGTCATCATCCAGTTAAAGCTAAAATGGAAGGCCAGGACCAGAAATCTCTTAGGAAGGTGAGGAGGAGGCTGCCCACATCATTTCTGTTCACATCCCATTGGTAAAGTTTCCATGGCACAGCAACATCCAGCTGCAAGGGAGACCGTGGGAAATGAATTCCTAATTGGACAGCCCCATCTCAGCTACAGTTCTTTTTATTACTCACAGAAGAGGAGAAACAGGTTCTAACAAACAGCTCCCAGTCTCCAAGCAGGTGATAAGACTGATGACAGGAGTTAGGGCCCCCAATAGCACCTTGGAGCTACTCTCTCTACTGCCTATGTCTTTCTTTTATTTGAATGAAAAATAAATTTGTATGTTGTTAAGCCACTTTAATTTTGGAGGATGATTTTCCTTCTTTGCATACTCCTCAATGGTACAGATCATCAGATTTTACCTTTAAATACAGGAATATTTTGGGTTATGAGTGTAAAATACATATTGGTCAATTAAACAATTATGATATTTAAACTATGAAGGATTACTCTAACAAGACATTGACGGTCATGGCTGCAATTTTGAGATAGGCTTTAAAATACAACTTTTTCTTATCTTCCCCTATGTTACTAGTTCTTTTACTGTGTAATATACAGTATTACTTTGTGGCCTGACTGTTAATACAGTCATCTGTTGTTTAACTGTGGGGAAACATTCTGAGAAATACATCGTTAGGCAATTTTGTCATTGTGAGAACGTTGTAGAGTGTACTTACACAAACCTAGGTGATATAGCTTACTACACACCTAGGCTATATGGTATAGCCTATTGTTCCTAGGCTACAAATCTGTACAGCATGTTACTGTCCTGAATACTATAGGCAAAATTATAACACAGTGGTAGTATCTGTGCAGCTAAACATATCTAAACATAGAAAAGATACACTAAAAATACAGATAAAAAGGGTACAGCTGTAGAGGGCACTTACCATGAATGGAGTTCGTGGGACTAGAAGTTGCTCTGGGTGAGTCAGGGAGTGAGTGGTGGGGGAATGGTAAGGCCTAGGACATTTCTGTAAGCTAGACTTTATAAACATTGTACACTTAGGTTACACTAAATCTATTTTTAAAATTTCTTTCTTCCATAATATATTATCCTTAGCTTACTGTAACTTTTTTATTTGAAAAGCTTTTTAATTTTTTTAACTTTTTGACTCTTGTAATAACACAGCTTAAAACACAAACGTGTACAAGCTGTACAAAATATTTTTATAGCCTTATTCTATATACCTTTTACTATTGCTAAAATTTTGAGTTTTTTACTTTTTAAGAATTTTTATTGAAAACTGAGACAAAAACACACATATTAGTCTCGACCTGCACAGGGTCAGGATCATCAATATCACCATCTTCCATCTCCAAATCTCGTGCCGCTGGAAGCTCTTTGGGTGCAATAACATGCATGGAGCTGTCATCTCCTAGGATAACAATGCCTTCTTCTGGAATACTTTCTGAAAGACCTGCCTAAGGCTGTTTTACAATTAACTTTTTTTCTATAAGTAGAAGGAGTAAACTCAAAAGTAATGATAAAAAGTATAGTATAGTAAATATATAAACCAGTAACAGTCATTTGTTATCATGATCAAGTATTATGAACTATACATAATTGTATGTGCCATACTTTTATATGACTGGCAGTGCAGCAGGCTTGTTTACACCAGTATCACCACAAATGAAATGAGTAATGCCTTCTGCTATGGCATTACTGTGACTACAACATCACTAGGCCATAGGAATTTTTCAGTTCCATTATAATCTTATGGTTCCACCATCGTACATGCGGTCTGTCATTGATCAAAACATTAAGAGGCATATGATTGTAATATTGATGTAAAAACTGAGACTTATTTCAAACAAGAAATAAATTCTAGACTTAGCAACTGTCTGGTAGATGATATCTCTTTAATCCAGATAACTAATACATCATCCACTCAATTCTTCTTTTTTAAATTATGATTTTTAAAATAGGAAGAATTATTTACCTAATTAATAAAACCTATGAATTAAAAATAATAGAAAGCAAGATGCAGGCTTCCCATGTAGAAGCATTTTGTTAAGTAATTTCAAGTGATATATTTCATGTCTCTTACATACCTTGAATGAGGTGTTTACTCCTGTTTGCATGTTCCTGTTAAACGAACATGCATACACATAAAAGTTTCATTCCAGCGATTATGAATCCTTCATCAATAAAAACTCCTTAAATCAGATTCTCCTCAATGCCTCAGTCAGCATATTAACCCTTTTAAGTGATTAGGGCTGCATATATAGCACCACTCACCACAGCAATATACAATTGACATGACTTAGGAAATCTACTTCTTAAGCCCATGGAAATTTTTAAGTGTGAGAACCAAGAGACATGGGTTCTGGTCCTGCTGACTACAACTCAGCTGTCTGACCTTGAGCAAGTCCTTTAAATAATGAGCAGCTGATCTCATTATTCTCATTTATTAAAGGAAACATTTAAATTTAACTATCTCAAAAATCTTGTTCTACTCTACGAAGTATATCCCCAGTTCTCAAGTTCCCCTGACCCTGTGACTACAAGGCCAAGATCGTAGCAGGAATAGCGAATGGCATAACCTCACAGTAAAAATTCTTAAGAACATGGGAGTAGTCCTTCTATTAGTCAGAAATGACTACATGATTGTGCAAGTCATGAGGCTGTGTTTTGCGCCCTCCATGAAAACTTTTAGTAACACTGATAGTTACCTTTTACTGCGAGTTGATTATTTGCCAGGCACTGTGCCAAGTGAATTACATACAATATCTCAGTTAATCCTCACGACAACCCTAGAGGGCGGTAACATTATCCCCATTGCACAGATGAGGAATCAGAGGCTTAGAGCAATTAAATAATTTGCCCAGGCTACGGGGAGTGTCGCCTAGAACGCAGGGCTGCCTGGCCCTAAGCCGGACTCTCCAGAACGGTGCAAGATGCCTGCAGGAGGTCAGGTCATCCTGGCAAACTGCTCTCTTGCCCCCACTCTTGAATATGCCCACTGAGTCACCCATATTTAATGACACCATGAAGTTCATAATAAACGCTCTTTGTGTCCCTCCCGACTCCATTCCCTTGCTTCTCCTAATAACAGATGCAAACATTAATCGACCCACAGAGCTTAGCTCTTTAAATGCATTGTCTCATTTCATCTTCACAACAATCCTCTGAGAAAGATACTATTATCTCCTCCATTTTACACTGAGTAACAGAAAAGTTAAGTACATTGCCCAAGCTACCCAGCTAATAAGTGCAAAATAAATGTTTGAACTTAATTCTAATTCCAAAAGAAGTAAAAATTTGTGAACGCTAGGAGCATTCTAAATTAACACGTATTAAACCTTTACAATGTGTTGAGCCCTATGCAAAGTGCTTCACATAAACTGTCACACGTAATCCTCAAAACAATCCTATAAGATAGGTATTAATGTTATCGATGTCATTTTTTAGATAACAGAACCCTGGCAGTCTTGGGTAAGCATTGAGAGAAAGTCAAGCAGAGGCCGTAGAGCCAAATGAATACAACATCAGGCTTTAAGATCAAACAGACGGCTTGTTACAACTGTTAGTGTGTTCTCTTGACAATTTACTTAACCTTACTCTACCTCAGTTTCCCAGTCTGTGAAATGGACCTGCTATGAGGATCTTACGTGTTAATATATAGAAAGTGTTCAAAACAGTCTCTGGCATAGAGTAAGAACCTTAACAATTGTTAAGAAAAAAAAAGAAGCCTAGACTTTGCTTTTCACTAGCAAAGTGGCTTTATCTTTCTGTGTCTTCATTTTGTCATTTGTAAAATACAAAAAAAAAAAGTAGTACATACCTTGTATCATTATTGTGAGAAGGAAATGAATAATTATAGAGAGAGGAAATGAGTAGGTATGTATTAGAACATAAGTGCACACATGTCCAATAAACGTTAACTTTCACTGTCATTATTATTATTATATCATTATCATTTTGATCCTTTTCTTGGTTATACAAAAATCTTCCTCTACCTCAGGAGAGATCCAGCTGGCCCTGCCTGAATCCTTTTTCCTCAAAGAAACAGAAGGGATGCCTAAGGTGGTCAGCAATTCTGATAATTTTAGCTGAGCCATACATGCAAGTCAGAGAATGCCATTTTTCTCAGAACTCACCTCTAGGAGGGCAGGAATGATTCTCAGTATCTGGGCATGATGGCACTCACTGCACCATGCAAATAAACGCATAATTATGCACTGTCTTAAAATGTTTTCTAAGACTGTGCCTGCCTTGCATGACTGCAGGGCTCTCAGGGCAGGGCCTTGACATCTACAGCTTTGATGACCCCTGCAGCACCAAGCTGTAGTCTAAAGTATTGACTGATTGCTTGGTTGACTGATTGATGTAACAACTGGCCCTATGATCTGCTTAGTTGGGAGTACAGCCAGCCCGCTCCCCAAAGGCAGATGTATAATGGTTGCGCGTTTACAGGTGCCAGAGCCTGACTGCCTGGGTTTGAAGACTGCCTCCTCCATTTTCTGATTATGTGACCCTAGGCAATTGACCTCACTTCCTTGTGGCTTAAAAATCTCTAAAATGGGAATCACAATAATCTCTAGTCTGATAATTAATTAACTTAATCATATAAGTGCTTAGAAAAGTGTCTGGCTATAAGAAGTGCTCAGTAAATGTTATCATTGTTGACTGGCTAGCTCAATTGACTGAAAGTGGTCTCGGTTGTCCAATCACTTTATAGTCATATGGTGTGTCCCTGTCTGAATGTTGAGCAGAAAAGAGCTTCCCTTCCTTTTGTGGGTATAGGCTATCAGTCCAACAGTTCCCATGGCAGCTGTGCCCTGCCCATCACTCCAGCAGCAAATGTGTGCCAAGCATACATACCTCCATGAATCATTTTGGCTGTTAAGAATCATTCGCCAACATGACCTCTTTTCTTCTTGAGCCATGCTAATAAGGCTATATGACTTGCCACCCACTCATAAATATACAAGTGAAAAAAATTAATCTTGCAACAATTATATAGACTTGTCCTTGAGCGCTAAGAAGAATATCTGTTCTTTTATTCTCTTATTCTGACAGTAAACATTTATTGAGTGTTCTATATCTAGACCCAGGGCTAGACATTGCAGTTATAACAGTGGAAATCTAGTTGTAGACCATAATTTATAATCTGGAGGAATGGAGACAGGGGAGGTATAGCGGAAAGAGAAGTAAATAGGCAAACATAAAGCCAAGTGGTAAGTAAGCATAGGATTTTAGGGGAGGGTGGGAAAGTGGGAGGGAGAAGAGGAAAAGAGGGGGTGGGTTTTCAAAAAATCAGGCACCAAACAAAAAAAAAAAATCATAGGTTCAAAAAAGGTTTCCTAAGAGAAAGTAGCCTCTAAACTGTGATCTCAAGCAAATCTATGTTAATTCTCACAATCATTCTATTGTGTAGGTGGAGAAACTGAGGCAGGAAGACACTGGTCTGAAGTTGTAAAAATGTATGAGAATGTATGAGTCTTGGGAAGAAAACATTGTCCTGAAGACTTGGAGTTCTTTGCTTCCACCATCACACCATGCTCCCTCCCTCCAAAAGATCTAAACATTTTAAGTTTATGAGTCTGACAACTTCAATGGCATTCCTTACCCAGGCTATAAAATTCTAGCCCTGCCACCACAGAGCTGTTTTTTCTGAATTTCACAAACTTAGAGATAACACTGACTCTAGTTTTCTGGCCAACAACAGTAATGAAGCCCAGGATCTCGGTTTATATTTGAAGACTAACTTTACAACTGCAAAAAAGCTGTTGCCTGTGAAATCCAGGCCAGGGGGTGAGGGTAAAAGAAAGGCGCTTTCTTTGAGATTCCCTGATTTGGGAGAGCTAGAACTCTCTAATAATTTCGTAAATCTTAGATTTTCCTTCAAAGTTATGTTTTTAGAGCATGTTTACATCAAAATACCATGTCATAGCAATATCTATGTAATAATAAAAATGTACTATCTATCTATTCAAAAATAAATACTCTGAAAAAGTTAAGTAGCTATGATATAATTATTGACTATTCAGCAAAAATAAAGGGGTTAGACGGACATGTCACCTTTGCACAAAGGAATCAACACATACACATAACTCATATAACTGAGTTTATCAGTAAGATGATAACTAAGATTTTCCCTATGTTTCAATTCAATGTATGTGTCCATCCTCTTGGCTCTAATATAATACAAGCATTTACTAACCAA
This sequence comes from Symphalangus syndactylus, assembly GCF_028878055.3. Classification (NCBI taxonomy): domain Eukaryota; kingdom Metazoa; phylum Chordata; class Mammalia; order Primates; family Hylobatidae; genus Symphalangus; species Symphalangus syndactylus. Next base: position 63,404,930 of record NC_072426.2, read on the forward strand.
GGAACTTCATGTGCCATGGTAAAATTGGTTCAACCAAATATTCAGATCCTTTGCCAAGCATAGGAAAGTTATTGCTGTTCCAGCCAAATCTGGCAGCCTTCCACTTTTACAATCATGTAATTTGACAAATGACATATCCCTAACCCATCCTAATTTATTCAGTTGGACTGGTTCTACTGTATCAGTATAAGTGTATAACCAAACAGAGAAATGTATTCCTAGAAGAGAGAAAGATACTATTTTGGCATAGTTTTAATCAGTGACCTGAGGCATGCCAAAGTTAAGTCAATAAAGGTTATTTATAAAGCATGAGGTACCACAGTACTGTTAGGAATAAATAGAACCCAGGACTTCAATGCCTGACTCCAGCTAACAGTTCTTTCTCAACTGACATAATTCCTTCTGAAGTTCTAAAAAAGTAATACTGAGAAGAATATCATCAGCAAGACTATATTTTGCATTCTTTATTGAAAGAATATTTTAGAAATGAAATGTGATAATGATCAGATGTTTACTCCTACAAAGAAGAATGGAGTCATATCAACTTTTGCTTTCCTTGTCTGGTTGTAAACACTCTATGTCTGCAGAGCTGCAGAGAGTCCAAGGAAGGATATAGGCCAAAGTGCGTGGGAAGTGCAGAGAGAGCTTGAGGCTAGAAAGCACACTCACTCAGGGTAATGGCCGTCTTTCTTTGGTACTTTACAGTTTACAAATTTTGTTTTAATTTGACCAATATCCAAATGCCTTCTTCATGTTGGTGTTGTCCCAGGAGCTCTGGTATCAGCGGTGAACAAGATAATCAAAGTCTCATCCCCAACATCTTATTTAATCCTTGAAATAAACTTACAGGAGGTAGATGTTGTCCCCATGTCATAGTTAAAGAAAAGTGAAGTTTAGCATGATTCAGTGATTTTCCCAAGATTGCAGAGCTATCTTGTTACTGGGAAATAAAAGATTACGAGCTATTCTTATTACTGAGAAAGTAATAAGAATCGGAAAGCTGATTATTTGACTCCCAGGCCAGCACTCTGTAAAATACATCTCTCCAGCTCTGGGAGGTGGCCTCAAACCCTTTGTGGCCATTCTCAGAGCTTTTTCTGTTTAAACCACCTATTTTTCTGGAGAACAGCTCCAGCAATCAGCCAACTGACCTTTGAACAAAAGGTTGGGCAAAAGGAAGAAGGTTCAGAAACTGAAGACAAGGATTGGATAGAAGGGGATGCTGTAAAGAAAGTGAGGTAAGACTCCCCTGCCCCAACCCTTCTCTCCTCCCCCATACCCGAATAAGGGGAAATTAAAGTTTGTCATTATTTTAAAGTAGCTGTTAATTCTGATATTAATGTGTTAACACTTATTTTTTAAATAGGTTTGGCATCCATCAAATTCTGAAGTTACTCCTAGATTCAAAATCATTTAATATTCAGCCAAATATCAACCAATAACAAATCCCATACTAGTCATTAATCTTTAGGCCATGTTTCTTAACACCGGCTGAACATTAGAATCACCTGGAGAGTTTTTAAGCATTACCAATTCCCTAGAACCCTCTACAGGCTAATTAAATCAGAAACTCTAAGGATGGAACCCCAGCTTGGAGAGTGCTTAAAAGCTCCCACAGAATCATCTCCTGTGCATCAGAGGTTAATAACCCCTGCCTTACAGTGGTTCTCAAAGTGTAAACCTGGAGACCAGTAGCATCAGCATTATCTGGGAACTTGGTAGAGATGCAGATCTTCAGGCCCCATCCCAGATCTACTGAATCAAAATCTCTGGGGGTGGGGCCTAGCAAGCTTTATTTTAAGAAGCTGCCAGGTGATTCTGGCACTTGTTCAAGTTTGAGAACCACTGCCTTACAATATTTTGTCAAAGAGCTATCCTCTACCTAAACACTGAAAACAGCTTCAAAGCCATTTTATTCTCTGAAATTAAAAAAGCTACTTGAGAATCATACCTTGCATTTGAAAAAATAAAAGCCACAGCAAATAAATCCAAACTAAAAGAAGGAGGGGGGGAAATTCACTTAATTCATTTTTTCTTCAGTTTCCCTTCATTTTTCATTGATTTTTTTCCCTTCTTTTCTATTGATCAAATGCTGGAGTGTTCAGAGTGCTGACCTGATGTAAATAAGTCCCCTTTCTCTTTAATTGTGTGAGACACATGTGAGCACAGAAATATGAGTTACAGATTTACATGTATTAATCTTTGTGAGAGCAGCATTCTCCAAGTATCATGCAAGCCTCATGTGACCTTCTTGGGTGCCACAAGCAGGCATAAGTTGTTTACATTAGCAAATGTGTTTCAACTAAAACACATGTTGGTAGTTAGCACTCTCTCAGCTCCTCATATAAGCCATTCAGTAGAGAGTGAGACTTTGTTAGAAGAGTTTGAATTTGAAAAGTGTCTTTTTTAAAATTTATTTATTTAATATTTATTTATTTATTTTATTTTATTTATTTATTTATTTTTTGAGACAGAGTCTTACTTTGTCGCCCAGGTTGCAGTGCAGTGGTGCATTCTCGGCTCACTGCAACCTCTGCTTCCTGGGTTCAAGCCATTCTCCTACCTCAGCCTCCCAAGTAGCTGGGATTACAGGCACCCGCCACCACACCCGTTTAATTTTTGTATTTTTAGTAGAGATGGGGTTTCACCATGTTGGCCAGGTTGGTCTCAAACTCCTGACCTCATGTGATCTGCCCGCCTCAGCCTCTCAAAGTGCTGGGATTACAGGCATGAGCCGCTGCTCCCGGCTAGACATAAAAGTGTCTTTCATATCTAACAAATGAAGAAATCAGTACATTTGGATGTTAGATTTTCAAGTGTCCATGGAATATGAGGAATTAACATGACTGATCCAAAGCTGTCAAGTAAGACATTTAGAGCTCTCTGAGCCACACTTTGAGTAGACATCTTAGTATAAACACTTGTGGGAAAGATGTACGGGAAATTTATTATTTAGAAGCCAACAGAAAGAGCCCTTCTTGTGGAATTGGGGACATCAACAGTCTGGATATGTGCAATTCTGAAGAGATGATGGATGTCATTAGAGTGACAAAGGCTGAGGATAAGCAAGTCATTTTCATAAGCAGAACTGCTACTCAGCTTGTGGGGCCAACCTTTTGCTACAAAATGTAAATACTTCTATATTGACCAGTAAATAGCTGAATCTCTGAGCTCCCACAATGTGACCCCATTGAGCTAGCCACCTTGATGCCTCCCCGGGGTCTCCTGATGTCCCCACTCCTATTGTGTAGCTGCAGAAGTGATGCCAGGCAGAGCAGGGTGTTCCTGGGCCCTGCTGAAACAGTGCAGCTGCCATCTGTTCTGATGACCAGGGCCCAAGCCATGTAGCTTTTTATGTGTTTGAGTAGCACCCCTATGTCCATAAGCCTCAAAAATGACCCAAAAAGGAAGAAAATAAATTTCAAGTGATGTAAGAAATTTTTAAGGTATTTAATGTCTCAGCTTCACACCAATCTATTTTTGTTCTACAATGAAATGCCCTTAAACATATACATTCTTAAAAACGGAGGTAGTTTCCCTCCAACAAGGCCCTGTTCCTAATAGTAGCATGGGCATTGGCAGTGTTCACAGTGGCTATCATCGTCACAGTCATGGTCACAGTCGTATTGACATTCCGCCCTCCTTGCTTCTCTCACAGCACACATCTCCTAACCAGAGTACCATGGGTCACCAAACTGAAGGGGGTTTCTTCTCTCAGAGCAAGTATTGAAAAGAGCACAAAGGGGCTTGGAAAAAAAATGCATAAAAATTGTAAGCTTTATAGTTTGAATGTGAAAACTTGCATGATCTCTTTTTTTTTTTTCTGCCTTTATTTCAAAGTGTTTATTTCTGCTATACTGAAAGCACAGTTTTCCCAATGCACGTGTCCTGATCAGCTGTCAATGAGCTATGTTGCAGATTTGTAAGCCAGGAGTCTTTTTCTGATTAACCATCTTCACCCTTCTCTTTCAAGCCTATATGGATAATCCAGAGAAAGGGAAAGCAGTGAGGAAGCACATGGTACTATGCAGTCAAGCAGAGTGTCAACTCTGCTTGACAGGAGGGCCTGACTGTCTGAAGCAGGTTCAGCCACAGTCATATAGCCTCTGAAAAGTTGCTTTCAAGCCCTCACCTCCCAAACCCGTTCAATCAGCTTTGCCTGTTGTCTAATCCACACCCACCAATTCTCTCCAGTTCTGTTTTCATTCTCTGCCAACTCTCTAGGCTAGAGGCTTTACCAGTTCCTTTACTTCCTGTTCCACCCTTGACCCCTGTGTCCCATGGCTTCATACCCTACAGCCTCAGAACAATGGCTCCCACACATCCAGCCTCAGCTCCTGGAAGCCCACATGAGCAGCACCCCCAACACACAGCCCCCGCCCCCAAGCTACTGCTTACTCGAAGGGAGAAAAGGGAGGATGCCCAGGTTTTTTTCCACATCACTATGACATTTTCACAAGGGGAGTTGCTGACCTCAGGATCATTCACTCTTCTCCACCTTGTACTGCCATCTAATCAGCTACTTTTAAGCACCAGCTCTTTACAAGTTGACTTCTAAGAGCTTTGGAATCCATGCCTTACCAGAACTTAAATTATTAGTGGAATTACTGATGAGTCAGAATAAACACAAAAGCAAAAGGCATTTTAAGACCTCTGCCAAAAAAAAAAAAAAGATTCAAGTAAATGTAAATATCTATCGTTTTCAGCATGGAAAAAAAGTTCCCTTTATATGCCTCTTTCTTATGTAGATGCTAACAAAGAATTTCTATTCAATATAAGCCCCCGAAGCATGTGTCCCATGAAAAGTTCAGCTTCATTTTCTAGGTTATTCATTTTTTTTAATTCTAGAAAATGACATTAATTTAGTACCCAAGACTTTGCTTTAGCCCTCTCATCCAAATTCTGATGAAGTTTACTATGTAAAGAGGATTAACTTTAACATTTAATTTAAACACTATAAGGATTATATTATCCATAAATGTCAGTAAATAAGTATTATCTTTATCATTTGGTATACAAGATGTAACACTCTTGTGCCCCCCCTTGCTTTTTCAATAACAGTTTGCAAGCTTGGTTCAGGGTGGAGTTTTTAAGAAACTGGTGTGTGACCAGCAATATAGGTTAAAGGTCCATCTGGCTATTAAATTCCTTTATTTTTTCCCATTTAATCTAGGCTTATGTAAGTTCTGGTTTTTAGTGAATCAGCCCCATAGCAATACTGCTCAGACCTGTGTTGCTTATCAAGCACTTCTATATCAATCCCTGCCAGCGAGAAAGTAACAAGAAATTAGATTTACCACAGCAGCAGGAAACTTCAATCTGGGAATCTTTGCTTATCAATTTATTCTTTATCACAAATATTTTTTGATTCTTCCTAATTTTATTATCACATTCCCTGTTGTTATTATGACTCCATTAACAGATCTGGCTATAAATTCATTAAAACTAGAGCTCTTGACAAACTCATTATAAAATTCTTCGCCTTAGACCATTATCCCAAATCTCACCTCTACTGGAATTACAAGGTTAATAAAGAGGATTAGATTTCCAACATCACCCAAAAGTCTTACTTTCCTTATCAGTTATTTCATTTTGCAATATCAATATCAGGATTTTACACCACTTATTAAATGCTTCCAGAACTTTCTTCAGTAACCTTACCTAGACATGTGTTTACAAAGTAATATAAGGTATTAACAATGTTGCAAGGCAAAACATTGGAATACGTAAAAATGAAAGAAGACGGATGAAAATTAACCAGTGCTCCCTTGATTTCTAATGTTCCAAATCAGAGTTTTCACTTTGGAAAATAGCAAAACGAATAAAGATATGCTTCTTAATTAACTGTGTTTAAAATTGAACTAGATTTCAATAGGTTCCCCCTAAAGTGTATTAATAATAATAATAGCTACCAGTAATTAAAGCATGATCAGCCACCTCTTCTCTGTTGCCTTTAAGCCTCTAAGCAACAGCTGCCTCTGGGACTCTTGGCCCTTTATTTTGCTCCAGCTGCTGCCTCTATGACCATCTCCACAGGAGCTCCTCCCAGCCACCTAGGCTCACTGTGCCTCAACACCACCCAGAGCTCCTCACCCCTCATGCTCTGCACACCTCTCATCATGCAGAGTCCCTGCTGCCTGGAGTACAAAATGTTAAAGACTTCCTCCTCAACACACATGAGCAACTCCAAAGTGAAAGAGAGTTAATACCCATGCAACAAACATGGAGACTAGGAAACAGTAGATAAATTGTTTTCCTTGCCATCTCCATAAACTTCCCTAGGATGCAGCGATTCACGTGCCCTTTCAGGGGACAGTGACATGAGACTGTCTGTACACCAAGTAGATGCAGGCTTGGTAACACCTACTTATATTGGCTTCTTCCTTCATCGCCCTTTTTCCCTTACTCCTGTTTCCCTGGGATTTCCTTCCTTTACTCTGTCCTTTTATTTAAAACAGGTGTTACATAAGCTTTTGCCTCAGTCTGTCTATTTTCTGGGAGACCTTGTTACATTAATTAACTATTCCTGCATGGCAAACTACAAAATCTCAGTGGCATATGACTAGAAGGATTTAATTCTCACTTCCAAATTTGCCAGTCAGCTGGGGCAACTTTGCTTCACTCTGCAGTTGTTAAAATGGCTCTGCTCCTAGCTATGGGTCTGACTGGGCTTAGGTCCTTGCTGCATGTTGTGCTGTAGTCAACTCCACATGTATGCATCGATGTATTAATTATGGAGCTCAGACTGAAGGAGCAATGCCTTCCAAGGGAAGTTCTCATAGAAGTGGCATTGGTACAAGATGTCAGCACAATGGCAAAGCACCATTCAAGCCCCTGCTTGTGTCACATCAGCTAACATCCCACAGACAAAAGCAAGCCACATGCTTGAGTCCAGGTAAAGAGGAGGAGAGTGCATCTAGTGAGAAAATGCAAAGTCATATAGCAAAAGGTGTGGGTATAGGGAGGAATGTAGAAATTAAACTAATAATTCAATCTACCATACCTGGTTAAGGTAAGTAGGCAATCTTGCAACATACTTAAACAGTTATCTCTAGTTTACAAATGAAAAAAATAACTGTCCCAAGAGATAAAGGAACTTTCCCAAAATCCCACTTATGACTGAGCCAGAATGCTAACACAAGTCAAGTCTATCAGACTCAAAAGGCTTATTTATTCACAAATTGTAACTGGATGCCCACAGTGATCCAGGAAGCATGCAATGTGTTAAGGATACCAAGCCCTATTATAAGTATCATTCTGTCCTCAAAGAGTATACTGGCTAGAGGCAAGAAAGACAGGCAGACAAATACAGTACAATAATTGCTATAATGGTAGCATGGGCAAGCTTGGTTGAGTGTGTGGAAGATGGGCAGGCAAGACAGAACTCTAGGGACAGTTAGAAGAGCCCTCACTTTTCACATTTTCCACCACAGCAAGCTGCTTGTTTCCAGCACAGCCTGTTTCCTACCTAACCAGGGTATTTGTTCTTCAAGAGCATTAGTATAAATAGAGCTAAGAAATTCCTGCATGCCTTACTGTGTAGGAATGCCTTGGGCTTTATTTATGGAAAAGATAGAAATGTGGACATTCCTTCTCCAACTGAGATCAGTTTCTTGTGTAAGTAACAAAAGGTAAAGTAGACCTTTCTGACACTCTTTCTTACTGGGAAAACTGGCTAGACATATGCAGAAAACTGAAACTGGACCCCTTCCTTACACCTTATACAAAAATTAACTCAAGATGGATTAAAGACTTAAATGTAAAACCCAAAACCATAAAAACTCTAGAAAAATACTTAGGCCATTCCATTCAGGGCATAGGCAGGGCAAAGACTTCATGACTAAAACACCGAAAGTATTTGCAACAAAAGCCAAAATTGACAAATGGGATCTAATTAAACTAAACAGCTTTTGCATGCACAGCAAAAGAAACTAGCATCAGAGTGAACAGGCAACCTATAAAATGGGAGAAAATTTTGCAATCTACCCATCTGACAAAGGTCTAATTTCCAGAATCTACAAGGAACTTAAACAAATTTACAAGAAGAAACCAAACAACCCCATCAAAAAGTGAGCAAAGGATATGAACAGACACTTCTCAAAAGAAGACATTTATGCAGCCAACAAACATATGAAAAAAAGCTCATCATCACTGATCATTAGACACATGCAAATCAAAACTGTGTATCACATTCTAAGAACAAGAGGAAGCCATTTAGTATTCAGAAGTCTAGAGAGGAGGTGAGAAAGAGTGACAAGAACCAATTTATCCCAATCAACATGGGAATGAATGCTCCTCCTAAGCTCCCTAAGAGACATATTAAGAGTAAAATGCTCACCAACTAGTGAATCTCCCACTGGTGGAATAATTTAATAAAATTTGTATGAAAATGAAGCATATATTTGTAAATCACGCACACAAAATGCACTGTCACCTGACTAAGGCCCATTCATACTAGTGGTAAATCAGTTTGATACACTTATAAAAGTAAGTCAATACCCAGTGTGTTATTTTAATAACTGATTTTAATACAATGAGGTTCTGCAAAATTGATAAACAGTGTTTGTAATAGCTTATTTACTGCCAAAGCTAAGTGCTGTTTTTTGTTACTATAAAAGCTAAGTTCCTTCTGAAAAGAATGAAATACTTCATCTGTTTGCCCAGGAAAGGTGGTATTATTTTAAGCAAAAACCATTAATTTGATTTTCATTGATGAACTTTAGCCAGTTGATAAATCTTCAAAGGGAAACTTATACCTATATGTGAGCACAACTGGATTTCTGATATGTTAATAAGATTGCTCCCATGAAGACTCTCAGCAAGATATATAAACTCTGGGAGAAAATGCCTTTTTTTCTAGATGACATATTAATGGTTTTAATGACTTCTTCCAAGCCTGGCATAAACATAGTGCCCAAGAAGAAATTATTGGGTCTGTGTTTAAATTATCATTTTATGACTTAGATAAATCTCCTATTTATTTTTAAAAGTGTTATCCTTTGTATTAATTTCCACAGGCTGTCATAACAAATATCACTAACTTGGTGGCTTAAAACCACAGACATTTATTATCTCAGTGTTCAGAAGTCCGAAGTCACCATACCCACAGGCTCTAGAATAGCATATGTGAATGTGCTAAGACAAAGAGTCTAGCTTCTTCAGGGAACTGAGAAAAGGCACCTGAGGCTCAGACAATGTGTGCTGGTGAGAGAGGGTATCATGAGGCAAGACATGGAGCATTCTTCCTTGCCCTTTCCAGCTTCTGGTGGCTCCCAGCATCCCTTGGCTTGTGGCAGCATCATTCCAATCTCTGCTTTTGTCTTCACATGGCCTCCTCCCCTGTGTCTCTGTGTCTCAAGTCTCCTTCTCCTTTCTCTTGTAAGTACCCATTATTTGGCCCATCCTGCTTAGACAGACTTTTTCCTCAAACATTTTACCTCAAACTGCGGCAAAAAAAAAAAAAAAAAAAGAAACACTATTGAATGACAACAACTTAAGTCCCATGTAGGCAGTGATTGATGGTCATCCAAACTAAGCTGAGAGAAAGGAAGGAATGCTCCCTAAGCAAAGACGAATGCAAGGAATGCTTCTGGAGTTCCTGTAGTGGTAACAGTCAAAGTCCATCACAGACCAAAATATTGACTACAGAGGTAGCTTAATGTAATATAAAGGGGGTTAGGGAGAAAACTCAGCTCTAGGAAATAGATCTTATACAGATAGGACCAGGAAACAAGCCCCAATATGCCAGCTAGAGTAGTGGGCTGTCCCCCAGTTCCTCACTGGAGATAGAAAGCTAAGACGAAGAAATTCAGAAACAAAAAAGACTGCATATAGGTAGATTGTCAGACGGCTTTAACAAGAGAGGATTCAGAAAACCCTTGTCACAGACTGCTGAACACAACCACAGAATCCAGTACCCTTCAGGACTGTGCCCTAAAATGCAAGGGAGCTGATGACAATTGCCAAATAGTAAGTGGGGAAAATACATCTTAATACCTTGATAGGTGAAGTTCCAGCACAACCCACTGGTGACAGCCATCCACAAAGAGCAAAACCAAGTTTCAGTGAGTTAAGAACTGACCACTGCTTTCTAAAATACATGTACCATGTTAATTTCTTTATTGATCCACATCTGAGGGCTCTTGTATAAATCCTAAAAACAAGATGGTTTTTATGGTAGAACCCACAGCTAAACCATTTTAGGCCTTCAATTGTTCTGTTCCTGGTTATACTTCTTCTACTCTTATCAATGAAACTGTTCTTTATTAAACCCTTGAGTTTATTTAAAGAGACAATCCTCTTATTCTGAATCACCGTTAAAATGAACAAATCCAAATCTCTCATTAATAAACTTATGAAGGGAAATCTTCTGAGTTCATGCAGTGGTGGAAGAATTTCTGTGTTTCCAAAATGGTAGAGAATGATTTTTTCAATGTTACAATTAGAGTTCAGATTCATAGAACCCAGAACACTAAAAAAACATAGCTGAAGTATTACTCCCACCACTACCAAAAGTGTAGAAACAATTGTGTGATAAGAGATAGAGAATTTTCAGCCAAGCACAGTGGCACATGCCTGTACGCCCAGCTACTCAGGACACTGAGGTGAGAGGATAGTTTGAGGCCAGCCTGGGCAATATAGCAAGACTCTATATAAAAGAACAAAATAGATAGAGTACTTTCATCTGTTATTGGATCACACACTAGTCATCTGCCCAGCTATAGCTGTCAGAGATTATATTATCTCTCAGAGCATCTTTTCTTTTTACATCTATAATAAGGATATCAAATTCCCCAAAAAACACCATAGAATTAGTATAAAGACCATCAAAGGAGACAAATGTAAAGGCATGTTGTACAGTATAAAGTAATACATCAGTGCAAGACATTAGTATTCCTACAACCTTGAGCACTTCTTTCCTCTAGGAGTATTTTTTTCATTCTCACTCACCACAGGACTAAAGTAATTGCCAGGGTGGTGGAAGGATTTTGTTTTATGTTCATTGTTATATAGTTCATGTTCTCATTTCATCTTTCAGGTTTTTATCTTGATTCTTTGATTTGTTTGCTGAATTTTCATTTTGCTTGCTCAGGAGTAAAAATCTTCAGTTTATGATCCCTTCACTGCACAATTTTACTCATTCCATAGCATGGAATTGTTGGTGTATCCTTAAAGTCTTCTTTCGGGAGAGCACGTGGGCTTGAAAGAATGACTGCAGATATTCTTTTGGTGCTGATTGACTGAAGAAGTGTGACGGGAAAGTAAGATAGTTCTCACTAACTTGGTGTCTTGGAGGTACAGGGGAACACAGATCTTCAGCCTTGCACTCCGCCTTAAACACAGGGAATCATTTGATGCACCTGCTTAGACACACACTTTTCCCTCAAACAAGATTCTTTCCACCCTAGCTGAAGTTCTCCCTGATAATAATAATTATGTTGGTGTTTTTGAGGGACCCCGATGTGAGCACTAAGCCAATAAGAAGTAAGACAAAAGAGTCGGCGAATAAACAAAAATATTATATTACTAATCCAGACTAGATAGAATAACTTTGCTTACTATAAGAAATATGTGCTTGCTCACTCTCAAGTCTCAGTCTACTAGACTCTGAACAACCCACCTGAGGGAAACTTTGAGACCACGAAGCAGACACACTTACTCAAGTCACTGTCTCCTGATGCTCTGAGTGGAGAGTGAAAAAAAAAAAAAGGAGGTACCAAATCTCCCCACGCTCAGTAATTTTAATGAATAGACCTCTACAAGCAAAGAAATCGGAATAATGGCTGTCACTAGCCAAGCAGTTCACCAGGAGGAAGAGTAAGGAATGAGTCAAAAGACTGAGTATACATAGGGATCATCCCTTCTCACAGAAATAGGGAATCAGGTGTTTCTCCTTGATAAAGAATAATAGCTAACATTTATCGAGTTCTCACTATGTGCCAGGCACTGCTATAAAGCATTATTTGGATTAACTCTTTTAATACAACCAGCATATGAGGTGAGTACTATTTCATTTTTAAAATTTTTAATTTTTATTTTAAGTTCCAGGGTACATGTAAACGATGTGCAGGTTTGTTACATAAACATGTGCCATAGTGGTTTGCTGCACCTATCAACCCATCACATAGGTATTAAGACCAGCATGCATTAGCTATTTTTCCTAACGCTGTCCCTCCTCGACCCCAAATCTCGATAGGCCTTAGTGTGTGTTGTTCCCTCCCTGTGTTCATGTGTTCTCATTAGTACTATTTCATTTTACAGATAAGGAAACTTGAGGCACATAAAGGCTAAGTCATTGAAAGAAAAGAAAATCATAACTAAGTAAAAAGCTCACTGAGGAGCAAGCAATGTCATATCACTTGTAGAACTTTATGAGAAACTCCAGCCTAAATGGAAGAATTTCTTTTCTTCTACATTCAGGTTTCTGCTCCCAATACATCTAGGGCTATAAGAAAATACCTACATCCAGTGCTTTTCATAAACTGGGCTGCTTTTTATGGGGTATGGCAGGAAGGACAGGAGGAATATTCCTCTCTGTCCAAAATGTCTCTCCCTTAGGCTGGTGTGGAACCTGCACAAGATCCCCACTGACTTCTCTCCTCCTTCAGTTAATTCACACAGAGTGGGCTGTAGAAGATAAATGGAAGTAACACAGGGTAACAGTGAATTACAATCAGCCTTTATCTCCTTGCAACATATTAATTTGGAGGTGAGGGTTTGCACTAGGAATAGAGCCTTGGGGAAACGAGACAGAGGCTACAGAAGGTTAGAAGAGAAGGAGGAGCGTTCTCGGGGCGTGTGGCTTGGCGAGAAGGGCTCACAGACACCCAGGAAGCAGTAGTGAGAGGGCACCAAGGACTGAAGGAGTGTGAGCATCAAACAGGGAATGGTCTGTCCTTCCCTCCTTCACTTCATTTGATGAGATGTCCCCAGGCCTTTCTTTGGGTGACTTTTTCTGTTATTTGCAGCAAGGTCACTATTCTCAGTCTCCATCGCAATAAAAATGTTCATCTGTTCCTGAAGCTCTTCAACTGTCCACCCCCACCCCAGCAGACACACTCCTCCTTAGAGTCTGTGAAGTCAGAAGTAGTTAAAACAACATTAGTCCTAGCTCTCTGTTCCCCCATGCATTAGTTTCCTGTGTCTGCTGTAACAAATTACTACAGACTGGGTGGCTTAAAACAATAGAATTTGATTCTCTCACAATTTTAGAGGACACATGTCAGAAATGAAAGTGTTGACAGGGCTGCACTCTCTCTGGATGCAATAGGACAGGGATCTCCAAACCCCCGGCCATGGACCTGTACCAGTCTGTGGCCTGTTAGGAACCAGATCACACGGCAGGAGGTGAGCAATGGGCCAGTGAGCATTACCGCCCAACCTCCGCCTCCTGTCAGATCAGTGGCGGCAGCATCGGCGGCATTAGATTCTCATCAGAGCAGGAACCCTACTGTGAACTGTGCATGCGAGGGGTCTAGGTTGCGCACTCCTTATGAAAATCTAATGCCTGATGATCTAAAGTAGAACAGTTTCATCTGGAAACCATCCCCCTCCCCAACCTATCCATGGAAAAAATTGTCTTCTCATTTCAAACTATGAATTTAATTACATTTACAAAGAATCTTTTTCCAAATAAATTAATATTCACAGGTTCCAGAGAGTAGGATGTGGACATATTTTTTTTTTTTGGTACCAACATTCAACCCACTATACCCCACCAAAAAACAAGTGAGAAAAATGGAAAACCATACTGCACCAGCACAGTATATTAGAATCCCACCTCCCTCCCTCATCAAGCAAAATACTAACATGAGAGACTGTAGAGATACACTGAGGAGAAGGCCAGAAAAAAGCACTGGGTCCCAGTCCCAACCATGTTGCCAACCAAGCATGTGACCTTGGGTGATTCATTTATCCTTTCAGGGCTTCAGTTCTCTTATCTGTAAATGAGGGATTGCTCAGATGCTCTCTGAGTACCCTTCCAACTTCAGCATCTTATGATTCTACAGAAAATTCCAAGCATATTTTAAAGCCCAGCATGCACACAGAAAACAGACAAAAGTAATGTTATCACAGCTAGTCTTTCATTTGGCAAACACTGTTAAATGCCTTCTTTTTCCCAATAAAAGAAGTCCTCATTACATCAATAAATAAGCCATTGCATTAACTAAAACAATAATCTCCAGAATCTTTCAAGGATGCTAAAATCAACAAACCCCTCAAAAAATTAAACTGATTTTTGCAAAGTCTATTCTAGCAAAAAAGAAAAAGAAGGAGGAGGGAAACAAGAGAAAAACCCGGCATAACTAATCTAAAGCAGAGCTGCCTGGTGGCGGTTCATAATGGCTTGACACACACCCGGTTATGTACTGTGCTAGGGGGACGTTGTGGTGACAAGTATGGCTTCTGGATTTAATTCCACCTGAAATCAGTTCTAACTCTATGAGATCTTGAACAAGTCCCTTAACTTTCCAGAACCTGTGTGCTCACGTGGAAAAGGGAAAAACTGTAACAATGTAAATTCCAGGGAGAAATGGTGAGGACCCAACTTGAAAAAGTATGGAAAGTATTTAGTAGCAGCTGCCTGGCATAGGTTGTTTCCTTCTCTTTGCCCTGCCCAGGTGAAAGTAAACACATCTGACCTTAAACAAAGTTGTAAAGTGTTTGAAGTTCACTTTTCACCTGCTTTCCTGTACTTTTCTTTTCACTCTTGATGGCAACCCTTCCAGGCAAAGAACTTGTCATTTATAGTTGTTCGTTGATTAAGCTGCCTTCCAATTATTTTGTCTCTAATTGTAGGATGTAGGTCAAAGTATGTTTGAATATGACCAAAGAGATGAAGGGAGATTAGGAGGTGACAGTGGAGATGCTGATTCTGAAGCCTCTTGAAATGAAACTAGGCCCCATCAGCTGACTCAGACAGGGAATCTGGTTCAAACATTTTAGAAATACAGCCAAGGACTGAATCCAAGAGGAGATAGACTCTGGTTTCTTACCTAAGCCAGACCAAAATCTAGGATCTCACTCAAATTTGCTGCTAGAGGTGATTTAAAGTAATGATGGGAAGATGCATAGTCTTAAAATGAAGAAGCCAATCCATTGTCACATTCACTCAAGTTTACATATTGTGACCACTTCTATTGCTCCAAGATATCAAGATGCATAATAAATGTTTTCTGAAATAAAACTGTGTTTTATTAGTATTTGGTGATTTTTTTCTTGCCTAGCCCTTTCCCATAGCTGTTATACAAGAAAACACACTCTATGCTTCCTAACTATAATTATGAAATTTCCAGCAAGAGCATGTGCTAGAATTATACTCTTCATTAACAGAGGCAGTTAAAAGTGAGTGTGAAGGTTTGGGGTCTAAAGTCTGACAGGCCTAGATCTGCATTCCAGATGGTGATGATTTGCTCACTCTCTGCTTTTGTGATATCTTGGGAAAGTTACTGTCCCTCTTTAAGCCATAGTTTTCTCATCTACAAAATGGGAACAATAATAGTAAGTTGCTATGCAATTTGCATACTCACATATGCATACCAGTATAATATACTCATTACGAGTGCACTATGATTATCATCCAAAACATATATATATATAAATAAAACTTTATTGCTTCAGTCTTGGGAATGGGAGAAGCATTAATCTAAATAAAATACTTAACTGCAAAATGATTTTCAAGAAAAGAGCATAAGAGTGCCAGGTTCTCTATTGCCTGGTGAAGAGCCTGCTTGTGTGATAAACCGATAGATAAGACATGTTTGTGAGCCCATGTAAGGGATCCATGATGGGCAATTTGACTTCAGGGAAGCATTTAAAAAAAAGAAAGAAAGAACTGAACCAAGCTGACCACAGGTCAGTCCAATTGTTATTATATCACAACTGCCAGATAGGCCAATTTTAGGTTCTGATTATTTTCATCACAAGGACAATTTGTCAATTTGATCCATTTATTTTTCCATTCAACAAATAGTGGCCAGGCGCGGTGGCTCATGCCTGTAATCCCAGTACTTTGGGAAGCTGAGGTGGGCCGATCACCTGAGGTCAAGAGTTCGAGACCAGCCTGGCCAATGTGGTGAAACTCTGTCTCTACTAAAAATACAAAAATTTGCCAGGCGTAGTGGTACACACTTGGAATCCCAGCTACTCGGGAGGCTGGGGCAGGAGAATAGCTTGAACACGGGAAGCAGAGTTTGCAGTGAGCCTAGATTGTGCCATTGCAGTCCAACCTAGGCGACAAGAGGGAAACTCCTTCTTAAAACCAAAAAAAAAAAAAAAACCCCAAAAAACAAATAGCAATTATTGATATCAAGGGACTGTGATAGGAATGCAAAGATAATTAATACTTAGCCCATGGCCTATAAAGCCACATATATGTTCTGTGCACATGCAAGAATACCTAAAGCTTGCATATATGTAAGTAGTCAGATAATCATGTAGAAATTTTGCTAGTTCCCTGTTCTCCATATTTATAAGAAAAATAATTACATTCATTCCTTAATTCTCAAGATCATTGGCTGGTGGAGGTCCCACGAGAGCTGCTAGACCCAGCATGGTAGACAGAAGACGCTGGTGCTGCTGAGGCCCAGTGGGAAAAACCAACGCTGGCCTGGTCCCTAGAGAAGGAGTTTAGGTTATCATTCCCACCACCACCAGTTCACATCCAGCCCTGGTTTCCGGTGTGACTTTTTGGTGGAGGCACAGTGGGTGAACATGATCTTTAACCAGGTCCAGTCATAATTTTCGCAAGTGGAGTTGTTGAGCCAGGCCTTGCGGGCGGTGACCCACTCGGCTTTGGGAACCCAGAAATCCCCATCTTGGGATGGTGGTATCTACAGAATCGAGGGAGAACGTGCACCTCAGCTTGGCATTGTGGCACCGAGACCATCATGCCTGAGGTCAGAAGATGAAACTGATTTGATGAGTTCTTGAGGTCCCATGCATCACGTCCCACGCTTTCCCGCATACTATTGCTTATGACAGCCTACATTACTGTCAGAAGCACTGCAGAACCAGTCCTGCTCCTGCTGCTAAAATTGAAGAGGGGCAAGTATCCTTCCATCTCTGTATTCCTAGTTCCTGTGTCTTAATAGCAGTTTATTTTGCTGTAAGCATAAGTTTATAGTACTATTTTAATAGAGAAACGAATTTCCTTGTTTTACGTCCAATGGCATAAATATCTTTGCTCACATAAAATAAAGCAAATGTAAAGAAAAAAGGAATATTGGTAATATTAAAGAAATTTGAATAAAGTATTTAAAAGTTTCACTAACAGCATATGAAAGCATATGGATAACTTAGATTACTTTTATTTTGGTTGCACTGATACTATTTTGAAAAAATTAAAAACATAGGCAATTGACTAGAAATTTCAACTAATTCAAGTGAGCTCCCAGAGTTCTCAGTCAGATGTATTTATTTCTCTCTAGCTGCTTATTTACATATTTGTTACTTTCCTATTGCAAGAAAATTAACTGGAGCAGCACAGGTAGTTAAAGTAGACAACACTGGCTGGGCGCGGTGGTTCACGCCTGTAATCCTAACACTTTGGGAGGCTGAGGTGGGCAGATCACGAGGTCAGGAGATCGAGACCATCCTGGCTAACATGGTGAAACCCCATCTCTGCTAAAAATATAGAAAATTTTCCAGGCATGGTGGTGGGCGCCTGTAGTCCCAGATACTCGGGAGGCTGAGGCAGGAGGATGATGTGAACCTGGGAGGCGGAGCTTGCAGTGAGCCGAGATGGCGCCACTGCACTCCAGCCTGGGCTTCAGAGAGAGACTCTGTCTCAAAAAAAAAAAAAAAAAAAAAAGGTCGACAACACTTAGGAGCCTGACCCAAGCTGCCATGTGTATGCAGTACTTGGGAGAACATAAAATTGTCTTTTAAAATGTTATTTAATTTTGACCTTCACTAATGCTCTATTTTATTCCTTTGCATGGTGTTTTGGTTTTGGTTTTGGTTTTTACAAGATAAACGACTTCACAAGCTGTAGGCCTATCACTCAAGGGTGCTCTCTTCATTATGAGAGCACAACCATTAATAGTTTTAGTTTCTTTTAATATAAATAAACTATGAAAGCAAGTAGCAAAGAATACTGACTATAACCTAGAACAGTTAAGGTTCATAGGGAGCTTTATATTCATAAGGAGAAATAACATTTTTCATAAATTTTAAATTTGTTTTTTGGTTTGTTGTTGTTGTTGTTTTGTTTTTTGAAACAGGGTCTCACTCTGTCGCCCAGGCTGGGGTGCAATAGCAATTCTTGTGTCTCAGCCTCCCTGAATAGCTGGAACTACAGGTATGTGCCACCAGGCCCAGTTAATTTTTTTGTATTTTTAGTAGACACAGGGTTTTGCCATATTGGCCAAGCCGATCTCAAACTGCCGGCCTCAAGCTGGTCTGCCTGCCTCTGCCTCCCAAAGTGCTGGGATTACAGGTATGAGCCACTGCACCTGGCATAAATTTGCTGTATTTTTAATACAGAATAATTAGCCAGCCCTTTTGACATAGAATATAAGAATGAATGAAAAGAGTGGGGGGATTTTTAACTTCCTCAGGCCAAAACAATCCAGTGGTTAGAATTGACGCATTATATGTCATCTAAAAATATTCCAGCCTATCATTTTATACTTTGAAGACCATGTCACTTATTTTTTTTAATTGGCCTGAGACAAGGAGGTTTTCATTAACTCTCAACATTTTTCCAAAGAAAAGTCAGCTTCAGATAAAGCCATATACATTTTTAATTATGTGTAACTACGCCAAGGTGTTCTTGGGGAGGAAAAATAAAAAGCTCCCTCATAACCCTTACTAAGAATCTTACCATAGGGACTTTACTCTTATTTAAATTAAGAGTCAATCCTTTATTAAATATATTCTAACTAGCTATTACTATTATAGGAAAATCACCTCTATGAATGAAGAGATTAGGGATAGGAGAGGCAGGGAATGTCTGAACTGGATTGCTTGGTTTTTTATAATTCACCAACACTTTTCAGAGAACGCTTTCTAAAAATATAAAGTATTGCTTTCACATTTTAAGCATTATCATATACTGAGTGAAGTGTGCAGTTAAATTTTGGGCTAAATCTTAAATAAGAGCTACATGGACTCACTAGGTAATGAGACAATATCGTTGATAAATAAATTGGGAACATTTAAAGAATTCATATGAGTTGTCTAAATGAGTCAGAGGGTTTTCCCATCTTGATTATTATTTATCCTATTCTTTGTTTTTGTTGTCAAAATTATAAGCAGATAGGACTTAGAGGAAATGTTGGTATATAATGTATGTATATATGTGCATAAATATTTATGCACACATTTATACAGGGTAGTTTATTTAAAATCGCAATGCTTCACATGAACCTCCTATTTTGAATTTTTTAAGCATTTTTTCATTTCTCTACATAGAGAATACAGGGTTAGGCACAGAGAATATATTCTCAATTATGTAACTATTTTAAACTGTCTTTTAAAATGAAAACTTTAATAAAACAAAACGCCACATATAGTTTAATCATTTTACTTCTAAGTAGGATAGAGAGATCAGACTTAGCTTTCTTAAATGTTTCATGACAGCTTATTTGTATTTTTTTACAGCTGTGAACTCAAATATAAAGGAAAAATCCTGGTAAGAATAACAACCTCAGAAAAAAATCCATTGTTCAAAATAACAGCGAAAACCACAGTCAATGACTTCAAAAACAGTGAGGTATTTTTCAGCTCCATAGTAATGTTTATTAACTAAAACCTAACACTAGTAAAGAATATGTGGTTATTATATCACAGTCCCCTTGGTCATCAGTTGCTTTGAAGGTCTGGGTTTATATCAATTTCACAATTTTCAGGTATCTGCTTATAACCTAAGGTAGGAAATCAGAAATAATAAATCAATTAAAATCAGTGAATATTATCCAGATCAGTATTTCATTCTGTTTTAGAATTAATTTTTATTTCACATAAAAATGTTGATTTTTATTTACTCCCCACTCAACTCTACTCTTTATCTTTCACTATCCATAGGCCATAGCCAGACAGGCATAGGCCAATGAGCTAGTAATAAATAGAACATAGATGTTGGTTCCCATGGGGCAGCAAGTAGTCTGGTACATGGTAACAGAGGGGAACCTGGAGGGTTATCATGCTTCTACCCCAGCCTCCCAATTCAAGCTCCTCTGTCCTGGCAGACTCCTCATTCCACATGGACTGCGTGATCACTAAACTTGGCACTTTGTGGGGCCATATCCTCTTTTCAGTAACTCTCATAAACATGCCTGCCTGCAGGACATCCAGATTTGCTGGTTTGGTAGTAAAGCAACATAAGAATAGTCTTGAACCTGATGTTCATCCTTGCCCTCTTTCTACTTCCAGGAGCCCTCTGAGGTCTGGACTAACTCACTGAATGGTATTTGGAAAGGCTAGACAAAATACTGTTTCCAGGGAAATAGCATTTGGAAAGGCTAAACAAAATATACTTTCTTAGTTTTCTCAAACCTCTCAGAAGATACATTTATTAAAAAATAAACTAAGCTAGCAATATTTAAACTAAATCCTTGCCTTGCTTACAATACAAAAGATCATAAAAAAAATTGTTGGGAATGTGAGAAATTAACTTCACCTATAATTAGAAGTAAAGTTTTCATTTAAAAATGTAATATCACTTAAATTCAATTTGGGAAACAAAAAGGACTCAAAATACAGTCTGCTAAAGTCAATTTGCAAACAATTGCACTCTCTTTTTCTTTAAGTTGTATCTCAGGTTCAGAGCACATGTGCAGGTTTGTTATATAGGTAAACCTGTCACAGGGATTTGTTGTACAGATTATTTTGTCACCCAGATACTAAGCCTCGTACCCAATAGTTATTATTTCTGATCCTCTCCCCTCTCCCATCCGCCACCTTCCAATAGGCCCCAGCGTCTGTTATTCCTCTCTTTGTATCTATGAGTTCTCCTCATTTAGCTCCCACTTATAAGTGAGAACATGCGTTATTTGGTTTTCTGTTCCTGATTTAGTTTGCTAAGGATAATGGCCTCCAGCGCCATCCATATTTCTGCAAAAGGCATGATCTCATTCTTTTTCAACTATTCTACTCTCTCTATTACTCTTTCTTCTTCCCCCAATCCTGAACCCTACCATGTCAGTTTAACCACCCCTTTTCTTTCCTTTTTCTTTGCTCATTTGCATGTAGTTAAAAGATGCCATGAATTTTTCTTTTTAATTCAGCATATGCCCATTAAAGATCTAAAAATATTATTTACATCATCCAGAACTCAGCTTTAGAAATTACCACAAAATAAAGCTACCAGACTAACTGAATCATCTTGTTGAGCCACAATCCTAGACCTCGACTCTGCTGTTTCCTCATTTTAGGTAAGTTATTCCTTTTCCTTTCTTAAATTGTTTTCTCTGTATTCAATAGCACATTCTTGTGGATTTAGAAAGGGCGGAGTATGAGGAAAAGGAATATGATATATGTACCCTAGAGGAAAACAATAAATAAATATTTCAGGATGAAAAACATTATTTTTATTTTTATTTTTATTTTTATTGAGTTTTCTAGAGTCTATTGATTTGTGTAAATCAGAAACCAGTAGAATGACATTAATGAATTAATGAAAAGCAGAATGAGTTATCAATTGTAACAGAAAGAATAAAGAATTTCAAGAACACAGCTTTAACCATGCATGGCTGTGGGGAGAGACAAATAACAAAATGCTCTCAGTGAATACATCTCTGAGAGAAGAGAGGAAATACTTAAAGAGAGGATAAAAAGAGCAAATATCAAAAAAAGGAGTAAGAACGCTATTGCTTTTGTTAATTGGTAAATAAAAATTGTATATATTTATTGTGGACAGCATGATATTTTGAAGATTATGATCACTTTTGATTCATAAATTACATTCAGGAAAAAGAAATTCTCAAAAAGTTTGGTAACATATGAATTTGAAAGAACATTAATACTCAGATAAGGACAGTACATGACAAATTATTCTTGCTCCAACATTTTCTCTCAGGAAATTTAAACATCTTTCAGTGAAGCACCAGTTTCTCGAAATCAAGCATGAAAAAAAAACTAAATTCACCTGTGGAAAAAAAGATGCAGCTAAACAAAAAAGCAGTTGTTAAAACCTCAAGAGTGGCATGAACAAAATGATCAACATTCTCCCAAGTGACAGCACAAATATCAAAAGTCCTAATAAGTGGAAGTGGTCCTGTCATAACAAAAGGTGTGGTATTTGTACAATTTCCAGATAAGAACAAAGTCATGACGCTAAAACAGTAGCAGCACTGTTTGTTACACGTGATATTTGAAAAATATGACAGCCATCTCAATCTGCTCAAGTAGCACTCATGGTAAGGGTGAAATTTTATCAACATTGGTTAACTTATGGTGTTTTAAAAAACTAGCAAGGAGATAAATTGATGGATTAAAAGATAAACTACTCACAGGCAGACAAACAGAAGGACAGATAGAGTTACAATCAAACATGTACTTTACTCAGGCAGAAAGATAATAACCAGCCCCCAAGAAGTGACGTGTCTGCTAGGAAAGCCCTGAACATAGAATTTCCTGACTTTATTTTTAATTTAGTTCTTTCAGGCATCACACTGCATAACTAGGTGTAACTCTCTAAAAGTCTCTATGACAGAATTTTCCATCTGTTAAATTAGGCTAATAATATTTTCATCTTTTTTTAGGGTAAAGACATGAAATATTTGGAGAACTCTGGAAAACATGCCCCCTACCAATTAGAGCTTTTTGATGTGGCACCATTTTCTTCGGTACTTGGAGTTCAGTCAGTAGATATACAGTGTAGTTGTGAAATTATGAAGCATGAGAATGCATTACCAAGGGACAGTAGGAGGCTCTTTGCTGAAAAGTGTAGCTGGCTATATTTCTGGAAGTAATTTAAACATAGGCGGAGGGAGAGGAGTACCCTCTAGATCCTTTCCAGACCTTACTTTCTATGAATTCTAATTTCTCTTTCCCATTTAGAAAAATACAATGAGATCCACAGCGTAGAGACAGAAAATAAGGCTCTGTGTGCCCTCAAACCTTACTTTCAAAAATACCACAGCATTCTGGAGGAGATAGTCTTGAATTCTTGCAACAGCACAGGTATGAGAGTTTTTACCAGAAAACAGGAGACTGGATTGGTTCTTTCATTCTCCTCCTATGCTTCCTAAAACTGAAAAGCCATCCATACAAATTATATTTATCTATCCCTCCTGGAAAAGGCCAAAATGAAGCCAATTTTGGATCATTTTCAATAATGGGACAAACCTGAATTGGGAATAACCTTTGGGATCAGTCACTGTCTTTTTGTGATAAAATGGACCTTATAGAAAGCTACCTGGTGTTCTCCCCTAGCTAACATTCTACCACCAACAACTGGTATGTAGTCCAGCATTGCTCTCCACAGGCTATGTCCTTGGAATCACTACCTTTGCACTCCATTTTTCTCCTGACACCCTTCCACCCAAGATGTCTTCTTCAGCACAAGAAGTCATTTCTCTTAAAATTTCAAATGGCTTTACTACAATAATAGACTTGCTAACTAGACCTAGGTAAGTAATGATAATAAAAATCTGATTTCTACTTAGAGTGTGGCATGGTTTAACACAATAACCAGAGTCCTAACAGGTTTTTCTAGATTTCACTCCTACTCAACTTGCATGTTCTTGCAATATAGATGTTCTTATTACTCGGTCCTTACTTCCATCTCTCTTTGCTTCTGGAATAAAACTACTTAAACCCAATTCAGAGATTTTATTCTCCCTTGGGATTATCGGGAAACAGTTCTAGTGAACCATATTCCTGAGATCCTGTATTAGGCTAAGGCCAAACTGACCATCTAAGCATTACTTTTCCTGTGGCTCAGGAATATCCCTGAGTTTACCCTTCTCTTCCTAAACTGCTCAGGACAAATACCGGAGTTTGGCTTTTCTGCTTTCTCATCTGATCATTTCTCGTTTCCTCCTAGCATTTACAACATTTCTGACTTTCTCTATCCCTCAAGAAATATATTTGCTTTTCCTGTCTCTGCATTTTTCTTTTGTTTATGAAATATTCCATATGTAAGTTCTATATTTCTTTTCTTCAGAGGCACCTGGTCTTCTGGTTCTGGTTGCCATTGGTTCAGTGTACTAGTTAACATTTTGGACTTTGGAGTTACCCAAACCTAGATTCAAATTCCCACTGTGCCACTTACTGACTAAGTGACCTGAAGCAATATACTACCCACTGTGGCCCCCAGCTGTTATAATCTTGTGCTCTAACCAGCTGGGTGACCTTGGGTCAGTGACACAATCATGCCAAACCTCACTGTCTTCATTTGTAAAATGACAGTACCTACCTTGTAGTGTTGGCATAAGGAATAAGTGTGATTGTCAATACAAAAGTGTTTAGTACAATAGCTAAATTAACTAAGCAGTCTGTAAATATTAGTTATTACCATTATTACTAATTCAAATGACTAGATGCATTTTGTATATACCAGATTTCCTGACTTCACTTTGTTCTAAACAAATACTATTATTCCTAGTATGTGGCCTATATCACACTTCATTAGCCAGAGGACACGTGAAGCTTAGAGTAGAAAGCTGGGGCAGCAGGAAGCATTGCCACACTTTACACAGTCAAAACCATTTAAACATGCCTGAATTTGAGTTCTGCTGAGTCCTTACTTGCCCCCATCTCTCCTGTGTGCTCCAGCTTACTAATAAAGCAGGTTTAATATAAATACACTAAAAGCCTAAACATTGAGATCATGATAATGAATATGAGGGCTATGACTATAAAATATCATTGAACCAGAGACCTGCTATGAAACCACATGGTGAAGACCACAAGGGAGGAATCTGAATACACACCAAGTGCCTTGGGATCCCAAAGTGGGAAGAGTCAGTGCCCCAATTAAAGAGAAACTCAGGGTGGTGGGGAATCAACCACAACATCAGTCACCTCACTGAACCCAGGCTTGTTTCAGCTGACATAGCTGCCAACTTCCAATGTCCCCTCCCTCCCTAATTGCTCTCAATCTATTCCTCCAGAAACTGAAAGCCCATCAAAGAGGATATCTTCCCAAAGAGTTGTTCCAGTTACTACAAGCTCTTGCTAGAAATTCCAAGAAAGTTTACAAGATACCTTTATAAGATGACATTGAGTAAGTCAGAAGCATTCCAAGTACCAATTATCATGCAAATAAGGGCTTTACTTTTAGATTTTGTCGTTTGTGGTGGTGGTGATGCTGGTGTTCTCTCTGAAATCCAGCCCAATCTCCAAAAAAGTAAAAGGAGTACAAATAGTAATACAAATTATTATTACTTACACCAATTAAAATAGAAGTTTTGAAGGAGCAAGGAGCTACAGGAGGTAAAAACTGGGAACTTTGTATATTAAAAGGTTTTTATAATTTGAAAACTAAGATTATGCTGGCCAAATAGGCGGCTTTAAAATCAGCCTAGTAATCAAATTTGCTTGTAATGAATGTAGACCCAAACAGTGATGTCAGACCTGATAAGGACTTGCAAACCCTAAAGGAGTGCAAAAAGACCATAGAAGAACAATATTATATTCCTGCACTTACAGGAATGGTCAGCTCAAGAGATGTATCCAGTTCAGGGTGGCTGTAAGCTTCATTTTCTGAACTTGCTACCAGAAGTTAAAAGAAATTCTATATAACTGCTTTTGATGGAAACATAAATTGGTTGATGTAAATGAAATACATAAAACAGTTGGTGTCTTACTCATTCCCACAATTATAAATGAAATTAAAGGATCAAAAGTTATAGATTTTGGGGATCTTCTTTTCACTGAGGAGCCCATGGAATTTGTCTTCTCTAGTACCAATAACTGTGTTGACCTATTTTTTCCCATCTAATTCTGTATATACTAAAACTAGGTGGTTATGAACAAAACCCAGAAATACAATTTACGTTCTAATGAAATGACTTTAAAATTATTCCACTTTTTACTGTGGCTTTACCTGTTGTCCCACAATGCAGGTTTCTCTGGGCCTCTGCTTAGAATGACTCTCTCAATGTAGATGACAGCCAGAGTTGAATGGGGAATCCAGAAACTGGGGATTCTGGTTCTTGATGCAATCTATATGCCAATCTACTTCATTAGTTCTTCTTTATTTACAGTTTGGTAAAGAATATTGGTGGAGATGTTCTGGGCACACTTGCACACACGTCCAAACTGCTTTGAAAAAGGAAGGGCAAGAGAGGGTGGTATCCAAGTTGGAATCAGGCAGGCATTTCAGATTTCAAGAGACGAACTGGAAAGGGAACATCTGTTAGATCCCCTGGGTTTGAAGGCAGTCTGTGTCAGTTTTCCTATCTCGGAGTGTGTGCACACAGTGGAGAGGGTGGAGCCTTCCATCCTCAAATCTGAAAAGATTGAGAGATTTCGGAGGGCCCAGATGTGCCAAAGGTCAGAGGGATCAATATACAGGCCCTACCACGGAAAGGGGGGAAAAGGTTCGAATAGAAAACTGCTGCAGAAGGGAAGCCACTGAGAGGTAAGGCAGTTTCTGAATAATTAAAAGGTTAAGAATAAGCAAACTCAGTTGCAATGGGGGAAGGAGGTCGGGTGGGGGATAAAAAAAAAAAAAAGCAGTTGATGTGGTAATTAAGAATTTGGTGGGAGCCTGGGCAGGTCACCTCCTTTCTCAGATCAGAGCCCCATCAGAAATTCTTTCAAGTGTCCTTCTGCGTCGCCAAAGATGACAACAGCAAATCAATAAGTGCTTGAAATGAAAGGGGATGTTGACTAGCCCCCAGGCTACAGATTTCCCTCCACCAGCCTTTTCTGAACTCCTGTAGCGTGCCTTTGCACCGCCTCTCTTAAGAAGAGCTACCTTTTATTCCTATTCTCAGGACGAAGGTAAGTGATCAGTTAGCATATCTATTAAATGTCGGCTCTGGTTCCAGCTCTCCAATTGCGCGGAAAGCTCACTGCCATAGCTCGCCCAGCCTGCCGGATGGGCAGACAGAAAAAGGAAGCTTGGCCTGGCGGCTTGCGGGGCCACGCACCTCCAGGGCTGGCCCGGAGTCTTCCAGAGTTTAATGCTCCTGGGTTAGAACTGTAAGGTCCCGGTCCGAGCAAAGGGCCTGAGCCACCGTAGCCGTGGGAGCGTTCCTTCCACTTGAATGCACTCACAAACAAGCACAAAATCTTTTTAACAACAGAGGAGAAAGACCCCTGCTCCAAAATTAAAGCGGGAATCACCGGAAACTCCGTTTTGAGTGCGAGATATTGGTCTGTTACCTTTCTAATCTTCATATCCCTCCTGTAATATGTCTTGATTTAACAATCTTTCCAGCGCCCAGCATTTCCCGGACGTTTTAATTGGGTAATTCATTAGTGAGTCAATACAGACATTTATATATTCTTTTAGCTCAAGTGGTTAAGTACTAATTTCGAAATGATTATAAAACACCAGAATCGGCAACGCATAGTAATTTTAATTTATATGCAAATGAATTGGTTCATCTTAAATGCCTTTTTTAAAAAAACAATTATTGTATTGTAGCATCGGAGGCATGGATCAAACCTCTAGAATAGACAATTCGGAAACAAGACCTGGACTAGGAAGACAATTTAGAACAGCCAACAAATCAATAACGTTTGAGGCAGTTAAACATCGCTAGCCATTGGTATTTACATACTCGCTTGTTGTCAGATAAGGAGCTGGGGAAATTGCTTGCCAGGGTTGAGAGCATAATCCAGAGTGAAGAAAGTAAATGGTAGCACACAGCCCGTCACAGCGGGCTCTGAAATAATACTGTACCTTTCCCAAATCCTGACTCTTGAGTGAGAGGGAGTTGGCGGAGGTCACCCCATATTTGTCCACGGTTTTGCCCCACTTTGATCACGAAATTGTTGTTCTCCCTGAGCTTTTCAATTTGATTACCGTTCTAACAGTTCTGTCACTTGCCTCAACATATTGGGGGGAGGAGTGTAATTAAGATTCTCATTAAAAATTATCTGAACCCACTTAGCCAGCACTGTTTCACCTAAGCTTAGTTTTATGGGCTGTATTTAATTCCCTGTGCCCCCCACACATTAAAATCAGATCATCGAAATGTCTGTAGGAAAGGGTGAAGGAAATGGTCCAATGCTCTAGTTTACTGGAAGACTATTATCTTTAGACATAGTTCAAAATTTTGAGGAAATAAAAAGGATATATGCTTCGGGGGAAAAAAGTTTTAATATTCTAGAATGGGGGTATTACTCCCAGGGATTACCAGAGAATCCGCACTGGAGTTGTTTATGTAAAAATGTAACATCCTTGAAATTCACAGATACGTAAGGTTAGTGTCTCCCCTCCCCAGGCTCCCAGTCCAGGCGAGCTGGCCCTAAAGGAGCTAGTACCTTTGATGCTACAATCTTGTTTACATCTGCAGGGCAGAGAATTACTTGCTTTGCTTGGACGCTCCCTCCACCCCCTTCTAATTTGAAGTAATCGGAATCTAAATACAGTCGAAAAGGCCCACTCTTCCTTTACTGCTTTGACAAGGGAAAAACCTGAAATCCACGTCTTAAATCAGCTCGGTGGTTTGTAGCCCCCCAGCACCCTGCTTCTATGATTGCATGCCTAATGTATTCCCTGGTGATTCTGGGCATTAATTAGTTGTTTAATAGGAGTATGACTAAAAATGTAAAAGAAGGATTAGGAGCGTGAAACGTATGTCCAGCTCCTTCCACACACTCGAGGAGGGAATGAGAATCATTCTGTATCTTCTATTTCTCCAGGAGCCATTTGCATTTCCCACCAGCTGCTCACTTCAGCTGCACTGGCGCTGGGCGAGGCGAGGACCCAAAAGCTCAGCGCAGTGTCTGCGGCGGCCGGGACTGGGGTTAACCAGCCCCTGGCGGGCTAGACTCCAGACAGAAGGGGGGCGAGAGGAACGTGAGCTTCCCGAGCCCCTTCCTCCCAGCCCTGGTTTGCAAACCTCTGAAACCCGAAAGAGGGGAGGGAGTTGCACGCGCGTATCTGTGCGTCTTTTCAGCGCAACTCCCTTCCCTCTCCCTGTGTCTCTCTGCGGATCTCTGAATCTTTCTGTCTTTGGTTTTCTCATTCTCTTCCAAATTTTCCATGAGATTGCCTATCCTTGCCACCGGCTGAAGGCGAGGCCGTTCTGTTACGAGCGCCTCTTAATCTCTACAAAATGAAAAGAAAAAAAGAGAGGATTATATTAGCCCATTACTCAGAGGAATGGGGAGGCTGCAAAAATCGTCGATGGGCAGAGGTGAAAATGTCTTTCTCGGACTGCATTTTCCGGTGTCCTGTAACTAGAGTTCAGTTGTGGGACTTGTTGAAGAAAT
Organism: Symphalangus syndactylus; assembly: GCF_028878055.3. Lineage (NCBI taxonomy): Eukaryota > Metazoa > Chordata > Mammalia > Primates > Hylobatidae > Symphalangus > Symphalangus syndactylus. The sequence goes on from NC_072426.2 coordinate 63,434,273, forward strand.
TTGATTTTCTTGCCTCTGCGAGATTTCAAAAACCAAAAATAGAAATTCTCAGAGTCAGAGAGGAAATACAATTAAAAAGCACGTGGGCATTTTCCCCCTCATTTCTCTCCCCTTAAATAACACTGCTTTGAGTTTCCACTGGGTAAAGAGAGAAAGTTTGAGTTTCACGGATGTTACGTGGAGGTTAGAAATGGCTTAAAATGTAGATCTCTAATCAGTTTTCTTCGTGGCTGAAGAGGCTAACCCTTTCCATAAAATGAGTCCATCTGTCGACTGTTAGCTATTTCAAAGTGAAGGGATTTAGCACTCAAAACAAATTGAGCAAGTTTGTTTGCCTGTTTTTACTGCTAACTCAAATGAATTCAAAACAAGGAGTAATTCAAGAAAACACATAACATGTTCCAGACAGCCCCCAAAAGTAGGAAAGCCCAGCACCTATATAGTGACTAGGGTTAGTTTTAAGCACCAGGCTTTTTAAAATGTATCTATTTTACGCACATTCTCCCGAGTCATTATATATTTCTAAAATTGCAGGTATTGTTATATTGATTTAGGAAGAGCAATACAACTTTTAGAGGGAACTTTATTCTCAATTAGGGACCAAAGAGATGTCTTTTTAATAGCGGGCCTGAGTTTTGCTCTCAAGCAGGAATTAATATTGGTGGGAAAATCCGAATCCAGGAGCAATGGCTGTGTTCCAATACTTTCCAAAAACATACATTAACAGGATGCCCTTGAGATTGAAAAAACATTGTCCCATATGCCTGGCAGAAGCCTTCACACCTGGTCCTCCAGGAGAATTATATTTATAGTCCTTCCACTCAAAGGCAGGACAGAGCCAAGATATCCTGCTCACTACCAAAATGCACATCTTTGCTCAAGTCAAGAAATCAGAAAATCAGGGTTCAGAAGTAAGGCACACTTTTCGAGTGAGAATATCTCCTGTAATTTCACGTACTCTTTGCTTTACAGGAGCAAATGTGGACGTGAGGGAAACTCTCTCCCCCACCCCCACTTCCATCCCGTGCAATTTAATACCATCCTCGCCAGGAACCTTAACCTCGTCATTTTAAAAAATGAGATATCCGTGACCCAGGGTGAACTTGTTGAATGTAGGTACAGCAGAGGAAATTCTAGACTCTATAAGCGTCTGAGCCTTGTCCAGCGCAAACCCTTCGTGAACACTGGTCAGTGCGTGGCCTTGCCCACCTGTGCGCCGACACTCTCAGCGTGCCTGGCCCACCCGCCTTGACCTCGGGCGCGGTGTCCCAGCTAAGCTGGGCCCAGCGTCCCTGCCTTCCCCAGCTGACAAGCCTAGCTCGTTCGCTCCCGGCTGTGGTTCTCCCACCCTCTCCCACTAGCTCACTCCATTCTTCCAGATTTCTCCTCACTCATCCTCTCCCATCCCCACCGCGCCCACCTCCACTCCCGCCCTCTATCGGTCTCTCACTTTCCTCCCTCCGCAGTCCCTCTTTGCTGTGACCTCTTTCCTCAACTCTGCAGGCCTAAAAGAAGGTCACGCACGCACGCTCACACCTACACTCCACACGCCTCGTCCCAAACAACCCCATGAACATTGTCCTTTGTTCCGTCTCTTGGGCCACTTTCCCTGTCGCTTCCTCCCAGCCCGTCCTGATTTGCTCCCCAAAAGTACATTTCTGTCTCCCCGCTGCCCTGGCGCTCCCCCTCTGAGTTATTAGGCCTGCCGGGTTGGTGCAGTTTCCTTTTTCTTCTCTTCCATCCCATCCTCCCTTCTGGTCCTCCTTTCCACAGTGGGAGTCCGTGCTCCTGCTCCCCGGTTGGCTCCGAAGTGCCCCGCCCGGTCCCCTCTACTTTCACTCTCCCGGCTCTGGCTCCCGACTCTTCGGCCCGCTGGCCTCTGCTTCCCTCCCCTGCCTCGTTTCTCGTCGCCCCTTCTCGCTCCCCCCGGCGCTCGCCCGGGCGCTGTGCTCGCTCCTGGATCGCCAGCCGCGCAGCCGGACTCGGCCGGCCGCCCGCGCGCCACTGTGCAGTGCAGTTTGGTGGAATCTCTGCTGACGTCACGTCACTCCCCACACGGAGTAGGAGCAGAGGGAAGAGAGAGGGATGAGAGGGAGGGAGGGGAGAGAGAGTGCGAGACCGAGCGAGAAAGCTGGAGAGGAGCAGAAAGAAACTGCCAGTGGCGGCTAGATTTCGGAGGCCCCTGTGCACCCGTGGACTCCTTCGGAACTTGGCATCCTCAGGAGCCCTGCAGTCCTCTCAGGCCCGGCTTTCGGGCGCTTGCCGTGCAGCCGGAGCCTCGGCTCGCTGAAAATCGCCCCGGGAAGCAGTGGGACGCGGAGACAGCAGCTCTCTCCCGGTAGCCGGTAAGTGGAGGCCGTCTATCCCGCAGGGATGTGAGATAATGCGAGTCTGGAAATTTGTTCCACTTCGGAGAATCTTCACCGTAGGTGATTTGTGGCTTTGGGGGCTGCGTTTCGCCCAAGGTAACGCAGTTGGCAAACAGACCTTGCAAAGCCCTGTTCCTTTCGTACCCCGCCACAGACACTAACAATCTACAGGGTGCTGAAGTCGAGTGGGAAGCCAGACCATGGCTGGCATTTAAAACGAGGTATCTTCCCTTAAATCTCGGTGCCAACACTGCAGGAACAAATCCTCGGGCCAAGGATTAGCATTCTCAAGATAAAGGGCTGGGTACAAAGTTTCAGCTACTGGAAGATTAGCCCCTTTCCCATTGTTATCCATTGGAAAAAAAAAAAAAAAAGAAAAAGATTCCATCTTAACTGGCAGTTAGTGACCTCTCAGGCCCAAGCGAATTACCTGGGAGCCAGGCCTGGATGCCAAGATCGCACCATTTCTTTGGATTTTAACTCCTTTATAAATTGATCACCAGTCAACTGCAATCTGGCACTTCAGGAGATACATTTTAAACGGATGCAGAGAACTATTTTCCAACTGGAGATTAAGAAAAAAATTTTCGATTCTAAACCTCAGAAATATGTTCCTCTTTTCCAGTTTAGCCACTTTACTTTCTTAAGCAATTTAGAAATCAAACTATCATAAGGTGGTGTGATTTTCTTTTGTGTGAGTATTGTCTTACTAAACGGAAAAAACGTTTACTATTATAAATTTAAATATCAGAATTCATACATTCTAAAATATTTTTATGAAAAATTAATGTGATTTAAAGAAATTTCCTTGCATTTCTTTTAGTCCATCAATCAAAACTAAAGATGCTTTTATCACACAAAATATCATTTTGGCAGAAATCCATCTAAAATTCAAATACCAATAATATCAAGAAAACAAAGCACATAAGCAAAATAAATTGAAGATTTTTGTTGATGTAACATGAGCATACAACATTTCAATAATCAAACTTTCCCTAAAAAATTAAATAGCCACTTCATTTGTGGACTATTTTACTTTAACTCAGCAAAATTACACTTAAATTATTTAGGTGCTTTGTTCCTTAAGTTAAGTGTGCTTGTCTTCAAATGTTCCTAAAGCACTTATATTAATTGGTTATAAAGAACGCATACACATGGTAATATACAGAACTGAACTGAGCAGTATTTTAATTTCCTTAAATAATTACTTACTATAAATTAATTTACTGGCTAATTTCGCAATTTAGTTCATTTAAAACACATGTTCCTGTGCTGTTTATTTTTAAACTTTCCATTAAAGATTTTGTTATGGGGTAACAAAGTGTATGAAAAGGGGGGAAATGTGAAAGGATTTGGGATTATTCGAACTGTATTTTTCCTTCACTTTCATTCTTGCGGTAGTCATCAGAAATTATTTTGAAGCAAATTGTTTTATTTCTTAGGGCTTGCCTGCCTGCTTTGCCATGGTTCCGCGTCCTCCATTAGCAGTGTAGTGCTTTTTGCGTGCTCACAATATAAAACCCAAATTGGCCAAAACAAGAGTCCTTGGCATATACATTCCAACCAGAACATGAACTTTGGGGGTGAGAACTACCTCCCATCAGGAAAAGTCTCCCATCTCAATTTGTGAGATTAGTCATTGAAGCCAGTCCCGAAGTCTGGCAGCCAAATTTCTCACAGAAGACTTGTCTTGATAGGGCAAGTTTAAGGATCAGCAGGCGGGAATTGGAGGTCTGTTTTTAAAAAATTATCTTCACCAGTTATTTAGACTCAGTTCTTCTACTAGGCCTGGTCATTAAATGAAGCATAAAAATGCAGGTCTCAAGGCTCATTTTGACTGCAAAATAAATCTCCAAGTCACAAGGACATGTAGGAGTGAGCTAAGGAACACGCCTTGACCTTCTTTTCAGTCCTTAGAGTGGAGCTCTATGAGTTCTTGAAGATTTGTTTTGTATTGCTTTGTTTGGTCTTCAGCACTGAAGCACAGGGGAGTGGGGGGAAGAATGTGTAATAATTGACTGACTTTACACCGAGCAACGCAATCTTTTTCTTTTGTATATTTCATTCTTTAAAAAAAAAATAAATAAAAACTATTTGCAGTTACCATCTGCAGTGCTCCGGCTACCAGCTAATAATGCAGCCAGTTCAGACATATAAAAAAAAAGATTATCGAAATGATGATGACATGCAAATTTCCTCTGAAATTATCATAAGTAAACATTTGAAGTCTGGACTAATAAAATCCCATCTGTGTTACTTCATATCGAGTTAGTAGAAAGCTGTGATAATGAATTTTGTAATATCTCACGAACAGACATCTCAATCAGGGACTAATCCTGTGATTTTACTGCAGAATCACTAAATCTGGAGCCGCCAAACTGCTACTTCTGGGCCCACGGGCCCACAAGGATCGAATCTGCAGAGTCCCCGCCCGCGTTCTCGCTAGCGGGTGGGGGAACCGCCTGGCGGTCCCCACCCTGGATCCCCACGCCACAGCGCCGGGCAGCCCCTCCTGTAGGCAGCGACCTTGGCCAGAGGCTCCCCAGGGCCCAGCTCCCTTCAGGAGAGGCCGAGACGCAGGGAAACGCTACTCAGGCCAGAAGCAGGCCGGCAGCTCCCTGTCCCGCCTCTGTGCCTCCGCCAACCGGACAACGCTTGCTCCCACCCCGATCCCCGCACCCGCGCGAAGTGGGCCGGCGTACCCTGGTTAGCGTGGAGAGAGGCAGGCGCTGAGATCGAAGGGGCCTAGGGAGCCCTGGACCTTCTTTTCTTCTGTCTTTAAAGCAACCGCGGCTCTTCTACTCACCCGGTGGAGCCCCTCGAGACCCACCTCTCCCGGCTTCCCTGTGGCAGAGAAGGGGGAGCGCGTTAAATGCTTGGCTCGCTGCGTTGTGGTTGAAAACGTGAAAAAGATTTGGCTTGCCCGGGAGAGAAAGGGGGAGAACTGGGTAGCAGTTATACCAGAGCTATTTCTCCGTCCTTGGCGGGCAGTAAACCCTCCAAGAACGTTTGCCCTACTCTCCTCAGTCTCGCTCAGTCCACCTGGTGTCTCTCCTCTGCGATCTTAAATCATACTTTAGGGTAAATAAATGGCCGGGTTAGTATCTCTAGGAGAAAGTGTGGCTAAATATGGAAAAGTGGCTCCTGATGGATGAGAGGCCCGAAGTCAGCTCGCTCCTGGAACACCCTAGGCAAAGAGCCCGTTCGTTTCAGAATTACAGAAAACCGAGGGAAACTGCTGTCTAGGACAGGGGCACGTTGGCTCTGATGTTCTACAAATGTTTACCTAGCTCCAACTAATGGACAAGCACTGAAGGGTGGTCTTTGCATACAGCTTCCCAAAGAGAAAACTCCTCTCCACCCACCCACTCCCCCTGCCATTGCGTTCAAATGAGTTCTTAACCCCGGCACCGAGATTCTTGAAAGTAGGTCCACAGCTTCCCCAGCACACTGTGGCTTTATAGTCCTCTAACCTCTGGGCCCTTTTGCGCAACTCTGGAGGGAGATCCCCTCTTGATAAATATCTAGATGTTCTGGGCCCGAGGCTAGGCTGGAGACGCTGCTGCACAGCCAGAGGCTGTCAGGTCGGAAAAACACGCCTGAAACCTAGCACACAGTGGGCGCCTAACAGCTAGTAATGTAGTCTCATCTGAGCCCTGCGCACTCGACGGCCGCCGCTTCTTACAGCCTTCCTTCTCTTCTGTTTTGCAGATAACGGGGAATGGAGACCAACTGCCGCAAACTGGTGTCGGCGTGTGTGCAATTAGGTAAGAGCCCCCTTCTCGTGCCCGGGTCATCGGAAGGGAGGCCGCGCCACGTGAGGGCGGCAAAAGGGCACTGGCCCTGCGGCGAGGCCCCAGCGAGGGGTGCTTCCCCGAGGGGCCAGCCTGGACAGGAAGGAAATCAGAACCAAATCGCCAGTGGCCTCTCCCTGTGGCGGGGCGGTGGACTAGGAAGCAGCGGCGCGCTGTGTACAGAAGCCCCCCAGCCTACTCCTTCCAGCTGGAACCGCGGGCAACCGGGAGGCGAAGAAAGAGTACGCCATCCTGCCCCGGGTTGCCAGAGGGTCCGGGGGACGGGGCTGCCGTCTGCTCTTTCCTCTAACTGGGTCTTTGCTCTTTGTCCCTCTTTCTCCTCCGGCCTGCCTCGCCCCTCCCCCTCCTCCCGTCCCCGGCTCCTTTCGGCCGCGGTCCGGGGCGCCTTTCTCCGCACGTGGGGCGGGCGCGCGCGTGGCCCAGGCGTGCAGCCGGCGGCCGTTGAATGTCTCTTCTCCAAAGACTCCGAAATCAAAAAGGTCGAGTTCACGGACTCTCCTGAGAGCCGAAAAGAGGCAGCCAGCAGCAAGTTCTTCCCGCGGCAGCATCCTGGCGCCAATGGTAAGGCCGGGAGGGAAGCGCAGGCCGCGCGCTGGGCACCCGCCTCCGGGACTCTGGGCCTCGGGCGAAGCACAAGGAGGGGAGGCCGCCAGACCTGGCTCGCCTGCTGCTTGAACTTAGACACTGGGCCTCTGGGTGGGACGGGAAGCAGCCGTCCCAGGGACGTTAATTCCTTTCCCCAAATTATACTGCACTCCTGAGACCCAACACCTCTCCCTCTCGCTCGCTCCCTGTGGTCTGAATCCCTGCGCACGCTCCAGCAAACCTCGGCGTGTTGGCTGGCGTGGAAAAGTGGTCCAACAGCGACCTCTGTTGCTCGTCATATCCCACTGCGCGCAGCACCACCAGGGCCCACTCAGTCCCTCAGGCTCTCAGCCACGCCCCACCCAGACTTGTGGGTGCGCGGTTCATCGCGGGAGGCAAGCACGGGAAACTTGAGTTGGCGAAGGTTTGCTTTGGCTGGTTGGGGGAGGGGCGGGAGGCCGACAACATCCCTGAAGAGCTGGAGGGCAGCCACTGTGCTTAGCAGCCCAGGGTAGAATGGAGGTTTGCCCCTGTCGACGCGAACCTGCCTGAAGTACTACTGGTTGCCAGGCCTTGGGTTTTGGCGATGTCGTTGCTTGATTGGCTGGTTTCACTCTGGAGGAGTCGAGGGACTTGCCAGAGGAGGTCTACAGGCTTACGTAAAAAGTTAAAAAGTCTCCAACCTACGCCACAGGCCTTCTCTGAATTGAAACTTGTTCTGTAGGGGTGTGTGTGTGTGTGTGTGTGTGTGTAAGGGATGCAGGGGGGAAGATGCCTTTCTTTTCAAATACATGGAAAAAAAAAACCCCTCAAATTTACTGTTCCTCTGTTTTCCTGGCTCCGTAGTAAATAAGTGCCTAGCCTTAGGAGGCTGTTGACCTTTGATAATGTGAGCAGATAAAGCCCCCCCACAGCCCTCGGCCCCTAACCCCCTCTTTCCGGATTAAAGTGTAAGAATACAAATGTAATATGGGATGGAGGGGGCCGATTTGGGACCCCGGTCAAAAAAAAAACCTTATTACTAAGAAGAAAACAAAGATCTTGCATTGGAGTTTCCCCGTGAATCTGAGAGAAAATGATCATTTGTTGAAATGAAGCGTCTAAAGCGACCCGGTGCTTCACGCCCGGACACTGCACTACACCGCCAGTCGCCCTGCTGGGCCAGTTAAACGCTCACTTGTCTGGGATTAACCCCGTGGGGTTAAATGGGGGCAATGCAGAGATAACGTCGCGTAATTTCTGTCATTTAGATTGTGTTAAATTCTTCTTCTGTTTGATAATCGGTAGTAAAAATAAATTATTAGACCGTAGTATGTTTGGGATATTGTTAAAAATCAAGAGCAGCGATGACTTCTGGGGAGAATGCTTTGTGCGGGCTCAGCCGTGGCCCCGGCCAGACTAGAGGAGCTCCCCAATCTCGCTTCGCGCAGGGCGGGCTCGCAGTCGCCAAGCCGAGGCTGACATTTCTTATTGTGCTGGGAGCCAGAGAGACGCAAAATGTCTCCTCCTTCCTCAATCCCCACGCCGGGTTTCCTAGACAAGGGGAATGCATTCTGAGGACAGGTGGAGAAGCCTACGGTGGGATGGGGTCCTCGTAGGTGAGCAGGAAACGGCTAAGAGGGGAGGAGTCCTGCTTGCGCCGGTCACAAGCCGGGCAGGCGCCCCTGGTCGTTCGCTTTTGATAACTAGCAAATAAAGAACTAGAAATAATGAATGATTGCTTTCTTAACCATTACTTTTAGGCCCGCATTGTTTTAGTGCACGTGAAAGGCTCTTCCCCTACACTCAATATGTCTGTTTTCTACTTTTGGACTGAAAAGAAAAATTGCTGCCTAAACACGTTTAATGCCATTAATTAAGAAAAGGCATGTAAATGGGAAGAAATGCTGAAAATCTTGATTTAATTGGCTTTTAAGTAACTAGTAGACAAGACAAAAAAATATCACACATGAGTGGGCAAAGCTATAGCACTGCTGAAGGATAGAGCACCTATCCTTCCCTGATTTTAAGTTAACTTATGGAATATCCAAAGTCCTGGCCACAGCCTGCTTGTAAAACAAAAGGATTTATTTCCTGTATTTTTTTAAAGTTTTTCTTTGCTTTTAAAGAGAAAAAAGTTCACAATGACGTATGACTTCTTCAAAGGGCCGTGATAGTCTATTACGCTACCCTCTCCGCCTCTGCCCCCCACGCCCCCCAAAAATACCATGTCCTCGTTAAAGACTAAACGTTCTGTATAGGCAGAGTCCACCTCTAAGCAGTCCAGGCTGTGCCTTCCTTCCCTAGTGAGTTCCATTCCCTTTGGTATCCATTGGGCGGATGCCCAGCCTGGATAGAACCTGGAAACGGGGGTAGCACGAGAGCGACTGGAGACCCCTAAAATCCATAGGTTTGAGAGAGGGTGGACGCAGCTAGCAGAAGATGGTGTAGAAGCCAGCTGAGAACGACCCCCTAGAGCAAAGAGACCTTTCTTTGGCTTTTCTTGCTTTGGGGGTCCTGAAAGATGCCTTCATCTTGTGGAACTCATAAAATGGTCTTCACCTTCAGGAGGAGGACGCGCTGACCCTCCCCTGTCACTGGCTCAGAAAGTTTCAGGGCGGCGGCTCTGGGTTCCGTGCTGAAATCGGACTGCACTGCAGCCCCTTTGGACCTGACGCCTGGCTTTGGTGCTTCCCCCGACCTCCCCAAGGAACGCATTAATTGTTAAATAGCTATGGCCCAGTGGATGAGCTGAAAGTGTTCGACCCAAGTCTCTGGTGTGGACAGACTTCCTCCCTCTGGGAGGTGGGCTCCATGGCCCGTTGTGGCACCCCCAGCCGCGACACACACCTTCACAAGCGGCAGCTCGGTCCCAGCCTTCTTCGAAGGACCTGGGTTAACCCTGGCCGCCTTGGCGGCCGCAGACCCCTCTCCGCCGCCCCGCCCCCGCGCCTCTCGTTCAATCAGCGAATGTTTGCGGAGCATATACTACGTGGACTCCTAATGTACCCCCGAAAGCAAATAATACAGTTTTCCTCGCCGTTATGAAGCGATTTTAATCCTAACATGGACACCAGCCAGATCAGCCCAGACCGTCTCTAGCAAAACGCAAAATGGTGGTGCGTGGGGTAGTGACCAAGGTCCTAAGCCTTGTCAGAAAGAAGGGGATGTGTAGAGAAAGGTGGAGAACTCTAACTGTGGCTAGCGTGGAAGGGACATGTGCTTGCCGAAGGGGGCATGAGACTTGAGGAAGAAGCAACGAAATAGGGCTAAGGAGAGTTTTCCATTTTCTTTCCTCCGCCGGACCTCCGCCATCCCATTCTCCCCTCCCCCCGCCCCAGTCAAATCTGCAGCTCACTTGAAAGGTGCCCCACCGCTTTGTAGTTTTTCACCACCAGGGGAAATTGTACCAATTGGCCGAAAGTAGTCAGTCCCTGCGGATCCCTACCCGCAAAGGTGGTCTTTACAGGTCGCGTTCCTCGCTGCTCACTCGGTACACAAAGTTTCTTAAGGCTGGTTCGGCTGTTATTCCGCACCGCCCGCTGCTAATATATGCAGCAGTTGTTAGAGCGGCTCGGGGGAAAAGGAAATGTATAACGAAAGCTTATTCGTGAGCAGGAATATACTAATGGAACAATCTGATGTCTTCTTAATCCTATGTAAAAAGCTTTGTCGTCTTCCTAATATTGACTGAATGGGTAATTAATGGCTCTTCATCTAGACGAATACCCTGTAATCCAAGATAGGCAAAAGACAACAAGCCCAAGGTAGAAGACAAAAGGCCCAACTGCAGCGGCGTTTGCCCGCCTCCTACCCCCCAGGGTCTCTGACTAGGAAACTTTTCTCTCAGAGGAGAAAAAGGCAGGAGTGGGAGAATATATACCTATCATTTCGGGATGAGACTTCACCACACCACCTGACCACCCAGCTCAGTTTTCTGTTACTCTGTCTTTCCACCTCCAGTCCTTCTCCCTGCATTTTTTTTCTTCTTAACTCCTCTAGGATGACCTCCTACCACCACCGCCATTATGGTCCTAATAACCTTTCCCCCTCAACCCCACATCTTTCACTTCAGCAACCAATGAGGCTCTTTTCTGATCCAGGAGGAGATTCCTTTCTTTTAGAATCCAATGCGTAGAGTCTTTGAGAACTAAAGTAGTTGGTAGGGGAGGAAGAAATTAATAGAAAGGGAGAGAGCATACAGAATTGTGTGTGTATGTTAAAGAGCGACCAGGAATGACAGAGTCAACTTCTTTGTGAGGATCTGACGGGAAGAGTGTCCAAGACTCTACCAACAGGTTTTTAACAGGCTGACATTTTGATTTAAACCTGTAGAAGTAATATATTACTTGGGTTACTACAATGAGGTGGGTTCCCTTTTTTTTTTTTTTTTTTGTCAGCTGACAGCTTTTAAAATATTATTTCGCTAGGGAAATAAAAGCTTCATCTCAGATTATAGGTGGGTATTTTTGGATTTATGTGATTTATGGTCACCATGACAACTAATGCTGAATGTTAGCTACCAGCATGTCTGGGAGAGAGGAAACAGAAAGAAGGGAGAGCAAAAGAAATAGAAAAGGGAGATGGACATGAGCTGGAGAGGGAAGAAAAGAGAAAAAGAGGAAGACAGATGAGTGTTTAATCCAACTGTTGTTTAAAAAAGGGGGGGGGGACTTCATTTAGCCCCTTGCCACTTCCTTCTTTCCTGACCTGGATATCTATGCTCGATTTCATATTCCACCCTCCCTTCCCCTTCTCCCAACACATGTGCTATACCATGCTCCTTATTTTACTTAGTTCAGCAAGTAGTTGCTTTCTGGAGACTCAGAGACACCTAGGAAAACTGGCGGTAACATGCAAATGTGAGGAAGCATTAACAGCATGTTCATTGAGTGATTTTAGCAAATGCCCCCTCCTCCTCTAATCTCTTTCTCTTCCCCAGGCCACTGTGAGGTGGTAACTCCCACTGTCATCTGAACACTGTTCCCCCAGCTAGTTACCCCAAATCTCAAATGGTTGAGCAGCTAGAGCTGTGGGATGGAAAAATGGGTACCATTTGCAGGGACCCAGAGAGGGTGGCTGTTGCTCAATATATCTACAGACTTCCAATTCAGAAAATGATCTTCCCCTTTTGATGAGCCAGAGCTTTTTAAATTCCATTTAGGAAATGGGGAAAAGGACAGCTACAGTGAAGCTTTTAATTTCTGGGTTATTTGGTTCCATGGCTATGAGGGGTGGTGGGTAGTGGACTGTTTTCAGCTTGGTTTGTATGCAGAGAAAAGCCAGATAGTGGAGGGGGTGGGGCACTTCTCGGGCAGGGTGCAAGGTCTCCATCTGACCTCTACGCCTTCCCAGGAGCTCACACACTTACGCCCATCACATGGCTCCAAGCTGAGTCCAGGCGGGCCTTGTCCTTGAGCTAGCTTGGGCCGGGCAGGACTCCCACCCGTCTAAGGCTTGACAGCTCAGGGAGATGTCTAATTAAGCCATCTTTCGGGTGAACTCTGAAGACAGACTCTTTCCGAAAGTCAGAGATCACTTGGTTGAGTCCCAGGCCAGACTGATACGGAGAGTTTGGCGGCACAGCCCAACCGCTCACTGCCATGGCCAGAGGGACTTTGCGCAACTAACACTGAAGAGTGTGAAATTAAATAAGACTTTAAGACTGGTAATCGGTGGCAAATACCAGCACAAAACACGGCTGACCCCATGTCACACATTTCCCTCCTCTAGGGTCTTTCTTTGAAAGAATAAGCAAGAAACCCCAATCGAGACAACCCCTGATGTCTCCCAGACTCGAAACCTCACGCCGGCACTGGGCTTTCCTTCTTTGCCCCGCATAAGCCATGCAGCACCTCCAGTTTTCCTACAAGGATCCCACCGATGTTCTCCATATTGGCAACTTCTGTATTAGAGGCTGAACTCATAGTAATTTCTAAAACCAGTTAAGAAGAACTTAGCCAGAGGTCACAGTAGTGCTGGAATCACAAAATGCATAAGATTTATTGTCTTCTGGCCCCTTTCTCATCTATGCTGCCTATGCCTGTGCACCCACAAGTCTTATGTACATTAAATCTCCAAAATCAACCACCACCATGCCACAGAGTTTTCACTGGACAGTGTTTCTTAGTTCCCACCTCATACCTCTTTTTCCCCATGCAGACTTATCATGTTGGTGTCCTGCCACACAGGGGGCCTGAGAAGAATGTCACCCAATCGCCGCTGCTGTGAGTGTGTAAAGTGATTAGGAGATTAGGAGAATGTTGAAACTCCTGCTGGAAAAATGCAAAGAAAATCCTCACTTTGAGTCAGTTGTTTACAGAGCCAGTGTGTGTGTGTGTGTGTGTGTGTGTGTGTAATATAAAATGGATGTGAATATATATATACAAATAGATATGGTTTTGCTTTTACTTTAATCTGAATTCTCTAGATAATTGTCTTTATTCACCACTTGACTTCAATGGGTCCACACAAGTTAGGACTCCTTATCTTTTCAGGCATCTAGGCTGCTGCTGATCCCCAGTGCTTCCAACATCTCACACACATTGGCACTATGAGGTGCAGTCACGTGCCCTTGGGTTTTTCAACCACTTTGGAGGCTGATTGAGGTCCTTCATACATGTGTATTTGTCGTGATGAATGTTCCATCAGTAGAGTGGAGCCACCAGAGCTTAAATCAAAATTCTGTGGGTTTATGAGAGATGGGTTTAGAAATCTATATGGCTCTGTGGGGCTTCTCAGCTTTCTAAAATAAGGCATTAACACCCAAGCTTTCAAAAATATTTGCAGCTCTGGGGTTTGAATCTTGAAAAACAAGGAATGAGGGGCTGTGTATACTAACTACAGTGGAGATTTTTTTCATTCTTTAATGTGATGGAGTCCCTTCATTAAATGAAGCTTTAAGGGGCATGGTATTGTGGCGACCACAGCTATTCTGAGGTTTAAAAGAAGAAACTGGAATATGATTAGTAAACACATTCAGCAGAAAAGAGCTGGATTCTTATTGACTTAGTTATAGGTCATCGGCTGGCAGTGCAATGGGAGGAAATATTTACTTTACACATATACTTTATGATCTTGGGGGAATTAGAGGAAATTCAATAAGAAAACGGCTAGAAACATTTAAAACCCTTATTTAAAAGACTTAAGCAAATTAGAGTCTTATCAGATTAAAAACCACTACAAATGTAAGAGCATTGTCTTCAGTGAAATGCTGTGGGGTCTGAGAAGGAGATTCTCCGCCAAATCTCAGGGATAAAATGCGCCATTTAAGCACCAGATAATGAGCAGAATGTAAATTAATTTAACCTTCTTTACCAACAGGCTGCTGATGTAATGTGTATAATTTAGTGATAAGATTGCAGGACCTAATATAGCTGGATGTATGAGCCTCAGCTAATGCAGACCTGTCACATGAGGATGTGTTCCACTCTGAGCAAGTGTCTGTATGTGTGGAATGGGGTGAAGTGGAATAAAAGTTTAAAAGCAGAAATGCTGATTTAAAGCTTACTATGAAGAAATTCCTCCCTTGCAGCTAAGTTATTCTTAAAGTGGGATGATACTGGTGAAGAAAGACTGAGAAACAATTCTCATTTGGGTCTTTGGACTGCAAGTTTAAAACGGGGAGGAGTTGCAGATAGGGTTTGGGGGTGGTCAGGGCAAAGGAGAGACACATAAGGTGCAAATATATTTGTAGTCTGCTTCATCCACTTTGTTCCACACTGAATAAGTTTCCCAATCTTGTGACAAGGACAAGGAGGGAGTGTTTTAAAGATACTTCATGCTGTCATTGCAAATCATTGACTGTAATGTCAAACAAATACACATTCAGAGATGATAACACTAACTCCATAGTAAAACAATCGCCCATGCAGAAACCCAGAGGAGATTAGTTTGTCCTCTCCAGCTGACTTATGCTGGGGGACAAAAGGACTTTCAAAAATTATTTTGAATATGTTTGGATTTCTTTCTTTAATTTCTTTGGAAATTAAATTTACTTGGAAACAGTGCTATAAAGAGTTGATGTCTCCAAAGGTGATTTTTTTGGTTTTATATAAATAAATAAGGCTTTGCTTTTCCTAGTTGAGCGCGGTTCTAGGCTTTTCGCCCTTAGCCCACACACACCCCTTCTGCCTGCTTGGACTTTAGCGGCTCAAGACAGCCTTGAGCTCACTGGGAAAAGAAAATGGCTGTTAAAAATTATCCTTGAAATTGGTTATTTGGCAACATTCTTAATTGTATGGAAATTCATTAAGGCATATTTCATATATAATTAGCTCAAGGTTTTTGATTCTACAGGCTTTATGGATTTGAATCTGATTGATAATACAGTAAACAACAGAGTCGAATTTAAAGCGTGGCTCTCTCGGGTTAGGACGAGCTTAATACAGTGTACAAGGAATTTGAAAGATCTAGGATATGTGTCTTAATCAACGTTAAGTAGAATGGATAAGCTTTCAGCATTTTGAAAACGCTGGGTTAGGGTTTCTATTCTATTGTGTGTTTTCTGTCTGGGGACTAATAAGCATCACAGAGAACGTGATCTGAGGCGACTTTTTATTCTTGTATAAATCCAGAGTGAACCACCAAACAGTTGTTCGTTTAAAGTCAAGGTAATTTTCTTTTGACGGGTCCATTTGCTTCTCGATTTCTAATTTATTAGCCTGCCTTTTCAGGGCTCTGTCTTCTTTGCAATTAAAGTAAAGCTTCTTCAGATTAGCGCAGCATACACTTGACAGGCTGTTTGGAAAATTTAAGATCGGATAAGTGATTTGTTGCTGTTTTTCAAATTTTCTAGTTTTAAGTAGCATGTCTCCTTTTTATATGGGGTGGGGGATTGGAAATGGATGTAGTGAGACAAAAAGAGTGGGTGTCTTGTTGATCCTTGTACCTTTCTTCTTGACCTTTCCACTCACTTCTCCCAAGCCTTCGACTCCTAGCCTCATCTCTTCACCTTTGGGTTCGTACGAAAAGCCGGATCGCCTTGGGCTGGGCAGGAGCGGAATTCCCGGGAGCGTGCCTGTGTAGACCCAGTGGGCACGGCGAGGCAGTAGACCGGCCCCGCACTGCTGATAGGTGCAGGCAGGACAGTCCCTCCACCGCGGCTCGGGGCGTCCTGATTGGTGCAGAGCCACGTCACTCGCACCCGGAGAAGGGTCTGGGAGGAGGCGGAGGCGGAGAGGGCTGGGGAGGGCCGCGGCGGAGTGACGTCTCGGCACCAGGAAGCCCGCCTCTGGTTTTAAGATGTTAGGCCAACAGGGAAGCGCGGAGCCGCAGATCTGGTCCGTCGCTCGCCTGGGTGCCTGGAGCTGAGGTGGGGCGAGGCCCGGCTTCTGTTCGACCGCCCGAGGGTTGTGCGTGTGCGCGTTGCGGAGGGTGCGCTCAGAGGGCCGCGTCGTTGCTGCAGCGGCTGCCGCCGCCGCAGGGGATCTAATATCAGCTACCTGTCCCTGTCACTCTTGACACTTCTCTGTCAGGGCTGCCGCGTGGGGGGGCGGGCAGAGCGCGGTCGGCGTTAGCTTTCCTTATTGGAGGGGTTCCTGGGGGAGGGAGGGAGAGAAGAAGGGGGTCTTTGCCCACTTTTGTTTCGCTTTGGAGCTTGGAAGCCTGCTCCCTAAAGACGCTCCGAGTGGTGCCCTTCTGCCCACATCCCATGTCTTCGTTTGCTCGCTGACTTTCCGTCTCCGGACCTTTTCGCTTGAGCCTTCCGGAGGAGACGGGGGCAGCTTGGCTTGAGAACTCGGCGGGGGTTGCGTCCCCTGGCTCTGCACGCAGCGGGGAAACTCCGCGCCTAGAGCGCAACCCGGAGCGGGCAGCGGCGGCTACGGGGGCTCGGCGGGGCAGTAGCCAAGGACTGGTAGAGCGGCGCGCTCCCTCGTCCATGAACTGCATGAAAGGCCCGCTTCACTTGGAGCACCGAGCAGCGGGGACCAAGCTGTCGGCCATCTCCTCATCCTCCTCCTGTCACCATCCCCAGCCGTTAGCCATGGCTTCGGTTCTGGCTCCCGGTCAGCCCCGCTCCCTGGACTCCTCCAAGCACAGGCTGGAGGTGCACACCATCTCCGACACCTCCAGCCCGGAGGCCGCAGGTAAGGCGCCGCGCCGCCCTGCAGACATTCCCGCTCAGCTGCGCTGCGCCACCCGTTCCCTCTTGCCCCAAGGAAGTCAGCCCCTCCTGGGGGAGGCGTGGTGGGAGTGGTCGTTCGCCTGGCTCTCCGCAGAACTTCCGGGAGCCGGAATTTTGACTACCCCGCGTCCCTTTAGTTCTCCCTCGACCGGCCCGGCTCCTGGGGCGCTAACGGCGCGAGCAATTCTGCCGCCCTCTCTATTCGTACCCTGGCCTCCCTTCTGTTTCCTGGGTCACAAAAATCCCAGCATCTTGATTCGAGGACCTTCAGAGGCCGCCCCACCAATGTCCCTGTTTTCCTCTCGGCTTTCAGCTCCCGAGGAGCTCCACTCGTTAGGAAATTGCCTGAAACCACTCAGAAATGCCCTTCGCGAAGAGGCATTATTTTTTTTTTTTTTCGAAAGGGCCGGCGAACTTGGGTGCCCAACCGAATCCCCACATCTGTTCCTAGCCTTCCCAAACCGCATCGAAATCTGAGCTTTCTGCGAGGGGGGAGGGGGTCTGTAAACCGCGCGCGTGTGCGCGTCCCAGGAGATTTGGTGTGTCTGCACAGAGGTGTATAAATATACTTGAAAGCACAGGCTATAAAAGTGAATGTGCCGCTGCAGTGAGATAAACATGTAAATAAAACGTGCGGCGCTGGGGGAGGGGAGGAGATGGGGCGCGGACACCCACACTCGCGCCTGCACCCCCCACAGGCGCAGCGCTCCTCGCGGTCCGGAGCCGCCGCGCGCACCCTCCTCCGGCGCCAGGCAGCCCAGCTCTTCCACGGCTTATGCCGCTGGTCCAGTTGGCGTCCGCGTCGCAGGTGGGCATGCTGACGGGAAAGTGTGTGTGTTTCGTTTTCAGAGAAAGATAAAAGCCAGCAGGGGAAGAATGAGGACGTGGGCGCCGAGGACCCGTCCAAGAAGAAGCGGCAAAGGCGGCAGCGGACTCACTTTACCAGCCAGCAGCTCCAGGAGCTGGAGGCCACTTTCCAGAGGAACCGCTACCCGGACATGTCCACACGCGAAGAAATCGCTGTGTGGACCAACCTTACGGAAGCCCGAGTCCGGGTAGGAGCCAGCACGGAGCCTGGGAGGGATGAGGGGAGGATGTTGTGGAGGTACAGGCGAAGTAGACCAGGAGAGAATGTGGAAGGCAGCGCCGCCTGGGAGGGCGCCGGTGGGGCGCAGCTTTGCAAAGGCAGAAAGCCTCGCGGCGGCCTGGTTGCGAGATTACAGTTCCCTCTCCGAGGCCGACAGGACTGCCTCCCTGGCTCAGGCTCCCGGAGCGGCACCGGCTCACTGCCCCGCCATCCCGCGACCTTATGAGCTGGGCTGCGTGGGCAATCTCATGCACAGGACATTGTGTTCCTGGCTTGCAGTTGCCAGACCAGAGCTAATAAAATCCCTACCAGGCCAAGAGCCGCGAACAGGCTCCAACCTGTGCGCCTTTAACAAGGAAAACCCGCCAGAGACACGGAAGAGTTGGCCCTCCCTGGGAAACCTTTGTGCCGGCCCTGGCCCAGCTTTTTCCTGGGCTCGCGCTTCTTACACCTTCTTTACGGTTGTTTCGGCCATACAGGTCTCTCCCACATACCCTATTTCCTAGTTTTGTGATCTCCGGGAGCAAAGTTTTAATACACAACTACTAGTCCTCTTAGAAGGAGAAAGAAAAAAAGAAGAAAGACTTTTCAGCTTGGTTTATTTATCTTCTCTCAGGAGTTGAACTCTGGAGATTGAAACTCACACCCCCTCTTCTAAATTATAATCATAGTTTTGTAAAAAGGGCTTACCTTAACTTTGTAGCAAATCTGTACTTTATGGATTGGCAAAAATGAGCTCAAATAAATTACCCAATAGCAACGTCCTGGTTTATGCTGGTCGGTGGAAGATTCCAAATTTGCTAGGATTCTGGAAGCAGAAAACAGAATCAAGCAAATCAAGCGGCATCCAGAGGCTTTGCTGTTAAAAAAAAAAAAAAAAAAAAGTTAAGTGCTCTGGGTAGAAAAAATAAAGCCCCCGATTAGAGCAGAGAAAGCAAAAAGAAGAAAACAACACTGTTAAAAAGAATAAAGACCAAAATGCTCTCCCAAATCAGAGGGAATGAAGACAATCTCTGGGTGGCATTTGTGCAAGGCATGAGGCTATGCTGGTGAATAAAATGCCGGGAAGAAGTTGAAAATGGTTTTAGTTTAACTGTCCAGAGCCAGAGCTGGGTCCCGGGCGGCGTGGTTTTGAGCAAGGTCAGTCTTTCATTAGCTCTCTTGCACATCAGGGGAACGGGCCTCTCACGTACTCTTCTCGCCTGGGCAAAGTTTAGATGGCCTAGGGTAGAAATGGCAAGTAATTAAAATAAAGACAGAGTCTATGGGTTTTCTGGGATCCTTCGAAAACGCCCTCCCACCTCGCCCGTATTCCGGAGCTCCACCCTAGTGCTTTGTAGCCACGGCGCTGGGCTCTCCTTGCAGCTGCCTCTCCTTCCAGGGCGGCTGCTTGTCGAGCCAAGTGGGAGTGAGGCGTGCTTTTTATAGCAGTCGGGTGCAAAGAGGAAGGGGGATAAAAAGGAAATCAAGAATGAAAGGAAAAAGAGAAAAAGCGGATTACGCGGCTGGGCCCGGCGGAGATATGTAATGTGAAACATCACCGGGTGTCAGCTCGGAGATCTCAGGCCAGGCCTCGCTGCAATACACAAAAGCCGCCGTCTGGGGCGACAGGCAGGCCCGATGTGGATTGGGAGCGGGGTTGCGGCTGGGCCACCGGACACGGGTGGGGGCCGGCCGTCCTGGGCGGCCGCCTGCAAAGCCAAACGACCCGGCTGGGTCTGGCGCGGGGGACAGGCCTGTGGGCTTAGGGTAAAGAAGAGGCAGAGCGAAAGAAGGGGGAATCTGCAGAACTACCCTTTCCGGGTTCCCGGAGTTTAATATGCCAAGCTCCTGGAGTTAACGAGCTGACGGAGAGGTGCTCTTTTGCTCTTTATTTGGTTGTTTTGCTAGGCGAGAAAGAGTGTTGGCGGCCTAGTCCCTGTTAAGGGAGCGTGTACCAGGGGGTGGGGGACGACAGTGGAGGTCAGGGAAGGGAGGGAGGAGTTGCGTGGGAGAAAGAGCGGTCCTCTAGTGCCCTTCCAGCCCCTTTTTCTCATCCGTGGGTCTGTGGCTTTGGAGTGGAAGCAAGTTTGCAAGGTGCCCCGGGAAGGGTTGGAAAAGCCTGTTGCCCCGCGTTTATTTTACACTAAGTGTTTTTGGACCTGGAGAAAAGCCTGGCTGAGCGATCAAACGGTCTGCAGGTCTCCATGCGTTCGGCTGGGGTTTGTGGCGTAGCTCCGAGTCCCAGCTCGCAGGCCAGAGCAGACCAGGTCTCCTGCGCTTGGTGGAGACCCGGGCCAGTAACCGAAAGCTGGCCCTGGTAGCTTGGTGTGCAGGGCGGTGCAGTGAAGCGAGGCCAGGGTGTGTGAGTGCGCTAGCGTGTGTGTCGGGGGAGGGCGGGAGTTGGCCTCCGATGGAAGTTTTATTAATCTGCACTGTGGCATCTGTTTGCTCCCTTGCCCCAACCGCCCCCAGGTTTGGTTCAAGAATCGTCGGGCCAAATGGAGAAAGCGGGAGCGCAACCAGCAGGCCGAGCTATGCAAGAATGGCTTCGGGCCGCAGTTCAATGGGCTCATGCAGCCCTACGACGACATGTACCCAGGCTATTCCTACAACAACTGGGCCGCCAAGGGCCTTACATCCGCCTCCCTATCCACCAAGAGCTTCCCCTTCTTCAACTCTATGAACGTCAACCCCCTGTCATCACAGAGCATGTTCTCCCCACCCAACTCTATCTCGTCCATGAGCATGTCGTCCAGCATGGTGCCCTCAGCAGTGACGGGCGTGCCGGGCTCCAGTCTCAACAGCCTGAATAACTTGAACAACCTGAGCAGCCCGTCGCTGAATTCCGCGGTGCCGACGCCTGCCTGTCCTTACGCGCCGCCGACTCCTCCGTATGTTTATAGGGACACGTGTAACTCGAGCCTGGCCAGCCTGAGACTGAAAGCAAAGCAGCACTCCAGCTTCGGCTACGCCAGCGTGCAGAACCCGGCCTCCAACCTGAGTGCTTGCCAGTATGCAGTGGACCGGCCCGTGTGAGCCGCACCCACAGCGCCGGGATCCTAGGACCTTGCCGGATGGGGCAACTCCGCCCTTGAAAGACTGGGAATTATGCTAGAAGGTCATGGGCACTAAAGAAAGGGAAAGAGAAGCTATATAGAGAAAAGGAAACCACTGAATCAAAGAGAGAGCTCCTTTGATTTCAAAGGGATGTCCTCAGTGTCTGACATCTTTCACTACAAGTATTTCCAACAGTTGCAAGGACACATACACAAACAAATGTTTGACTGGATATGACATTTTAACATTACTATAAGCTTGTTATTTTTTAAGTTTAGCATTGTTAACATTTAAATGACTGAAAGGATGTATATATATCGAAATGTCAAATTAATTTTATAAAAGCAGTAATATCACAACAGTGTTTTTAAAGGTTAGGCTTTAAAATAAAGCATGTTATACAGAAGCGATTAGGATTTTTCGCTTGCGAGCAAGGGAGTGTATATACTAAATGCCACACTGTATGTTTCTAACATATTATTATTGTTATAAAAAATGTGTGAATATCAGTTTTAGAATAGTTTTCTCTGGTGGATGCAATGATGTTTCTGAAACTGCTATGTACAACCTACCCTGTGTATAACATTTCGTACAATATTATTGTTTTACTTTTCAGCAAATATGAAAAAATGTGTTTTATTTCATGGGAGTAAAATATACTGCATACAAATTGGTCTGGATTCTTTCTGCCCTCCTCTGTCACTAACTTGGCCAGGGCATCTCAGTCACTGCTTCCTAAACAAACCAGTTCCTTCTGCCTGCCTAGTTAAACTAGTTAAAGCTACAGGGCAGCAGTCCTTATTTAAATTTGGAAGAAATAAATTATAGCCATTCATCAGAAACTAAAAAGAAAAAAAAAGGCATTCCCGGGGGGGAAAAAAGGCTACGAAATCTAATTTTGTCTCTCCAATTTTTCTTTGGCTTAAACCCAGAGGATTCCATTATGGCTAGCAAATAATATGAAAAAGAAAAAAGGAGCAAGAAATTTAGCAAGTCCATCAGCTTAAAATGACTCTCCAGTTTACTCCTTTATGGGGAAACCTACACCTCTAGCAAATTGTTCTGGAGAAATATTTGTGCATGTATACATGTACAGTTTATATGCATTTCTCCCAAGAAGAATACATCTATAATAAATTTACAAGGAAACATCTCCAGTTCAAAATATTTAGGCCTCCACGTTTATCTTTCAGGCTTAAGTAGAGAGATCCTTCATGTTATATTGCGTTACTATTTCCAAATCCTTTGGAGACATTAAAAGAAACAAAGACGATTTCTAATAACTACAGCCCTTCAGTTTCTCAAAGAGCCCAGGGGTTGAGAGGTTAGAGTGGAGTTTCCTGAGTCTTGTCGAGCAATATGTAGTTGAGGCAAAGGTCATGCTCCCGGTGTTTTGTTTTAAATAATATTGACCCATTAATTCTAAACCTGCTTGTTCCTGAAATTATACAGGATTATAGTTTGCAAACTGCAGGACAATGAGGCAAATCAAGATGAATTACAGCCCTGGCCCTCCCTGCCATCCTCTGACATCTAAACAGGGAATGAGTTCGGTGTGAGTGTTTAAATGAACTTTAAGCACCCGATCCTTCTTTATCCGCGATTTTCAGCTTTAAAAAAAATGTGAAATTTGATTTCATAACAAATAGAAACAAATACCACTTAGTCCCAGAGAATTCATCCTCATGGCGCTAGGAGGATCGTTGTGGAGGTGGGGGGAGGGATGCGCTGAGATCTTTTGTTATGCTTGTCAACCCCGCGCACAACCAGAGTGGGCGAGAACAAACACCACGCTGGGGAACTTAGAGCAAAAAGTAACCGCCGATTTTCTGGAGCCGAGAATATAATTGTTTTCTCGCCTTAGTTGCTTTCATCTGAATGAAATGTTACCTAGAAGCTTTTGGAGCTCAAACACTGAGTCTTTGTTCTGCAAGAAACTGCTGCTGCCACTTAAAGAGATCGCAGATAATGTCCCCGATTTAAGATCAGTGCTCAACGCACACTAACTTTCTTTCTTTTTAAAGCTGTGCCTCCGACTTGCGGAGGGATCACGCAGCAGTGGGGGGCAGATACAAGCCCTTTGGACGAGGGTCACCTCCGTCCGTGTTGTTCACTTGAGAGCAGTGGAGAGGAAAACGGTCCCCACGGGCGGACTTTGGCTTCTGGAGCCGCAGGGCCCGGCGGTCCCGGCCTCTCCGCCTCTCAGCCTGGTAGGGGGCGGGGAGGGGCAAAGGGGGGAGGGGAAGGAAGGAGCTAGAAGAGGGCATTTGGGGATGGGGGCTGGAAGGGCTAACGAGACCTGCCGGGAGGATTTGGGTCTCCTGCAGGTTGGTGAGTGATTTGGGAGCTCTGGGTAGAAGAGGTGTACCTCGGCCTAGTTTGGTTGCTGAACTAGAACAACGCGAGGAAATCAATCAACCTGCAGGAAACAAAAAATGGAAGTAGAGGTTTAGGAAGAGTTGTCACTTCCCTGACTTGAGTGGTGCAGGCTGGGGGCGGAGACTTGGGACCTAAGAGAGGCCATTTCTCTGACCTCAGCTCCCTTCCCTCGGACTTCCAAAAGGAATAATTTTACTCTCTCCTCCGTTCTCCCCACAACTCTCATACCCGCTAGCCCGCAGGCCGCCTGCCCCTTTCCGCACCTCCTTTTCCCATCCAGCGAGAGAAACCTAGCTCCCAGAGCCGGTGCAGTCAGTCCCCTCGCCCCTCCCGCCCCTGCGCGGGGCCCCCTCCAGCCGTCGCTGCATGCACCACCTCGGTTCCACTCAATCGATTTTTGCTGCATGTCAACACTTATTACCGGTGAGTGTGAGGGTATTTTTTCTCCTTCTCTAGGTCTCTTAATGATTTCTGAGCTAGTTGTGTATTAAAGTGCTTAAAGAAACCTTTAACATAATCTATAGCATGAGCACCAACCTTCCCCGCTTGGGTTCAAAAATGGCGAGCTCGAGGTTGGGCCCGGAGGCGCCCAGGCCTCACTGGCCTCAGCGCACTGCCGCCCAGCTCCTTGAGCGCTCAGAGGTTCGCCAGGCCTGGGGCAGGAACCCCGCGCAGGCGATCCGCCGTCTGGGGGCTTTCTCCCCGCCACCCCCTTCCATCCCCCACCTGTTACTCTCAGGCACCTTTTCTTCTCTCGGTATCTTTGGCCTATCCTCGGGTTTTGTTTTATTAAAAAAAAAAAAAAAAGTAAACCTCTTTAAAAATTTCCAAGGCCCCAAATTCTTCATTCCGCTAATGCCGATTTCAGATTAGTGGAGACCTGGGAAAAGGTGTATACAGCCCATGATTGTCTCTACTTCCTTCCAATTCCTAAATCTGAGTTTTAGTGTTTACGACTTGGTTAGAAATTTAATTTTTAAAAACATATTGGAGAGTCTGGGCCGAATAAGCAGTTTGATTAGAAGGCAAATTCTCTTCGCCTCCATGCCCTGCTTTTTCTCTCACCCCCACCCCCTTTCTATTAGCTGCTGAAGCCCGGGGGTGTAGGGGTGGGGGTTGGGAGTGTAACAAAAAATTTAATGGGAAAATATAAACAGCGTCTTAAAAGTCCTAATATTCCTCGAAAGCCTTATAAATTAACCCTGCGAAGAGTGAGCCCTTTTAAGGCGAGTCTATAAAAATCCAGCGTGATCTCGAAGGAGGACGACCCTTCCCCCAATCCCTGTCACTAATGTGACCAAACAAAGGTCTGTCCTGCAATCCACATCCTAATCCACGGGCGCCCCCGCCGCCGTCGCCGGGACTCCCCAGCCTCCAGCCGCCCATAGTCGACGGAGCTACCCTGGGAGTCCCTGGCTCCGCGACTTAACTTTTTTAGAGAGGGGGAGAAAAGGAGGAGGTGTAATTAGATCAGAGGCCTTTATGAATATAGACTCCCTATTGATTGATCTATAAACCCCCTGACGAACTGCAGTTAATCTAAGCACACCGGGAAGCAAGAAACGTGGCTGACTGAAGAAGTCTGGAAGTAAACGAGAGGAATTTCTGGTAGCAGATTTTCAGAAGGAATTTTTTTAAAAAAAGCTTTTCTTCCCCAGCCTCCCAAACAATTTTATTAACTGAATTTGAGGCAATGGTAATTCGAGTTTTTTTTTTAAGGGGGTTAAGTAGAAACACCATTGTAAACACGTAACTGATTTACCTTTTCAGGTTCTAGCAGATGGACGCAGGGAAATTTTACCCTAATCTTAAAAATTTATCACCCTTGGCCCCTCCCACCATTCCCTGCCCCCTCCCCAAAGGGCGGACTTCCCATTGTTGACTGTCTATCTGAAAAGATAGAAAACAGAATTTACTGTGTTTGGGATGCATAACTTCATTCACTTCTGTGCTGAGTATTTTATGCATTTTTAAAATGTAAATGTTGATTTAGATTATGTTTAAAGAGTAGAGAAATCCTGCAAGAAATGAAATACCCCATTGAAGATATATTTAATTCTACTTAATTAACTTTAAAAGTCATTTCTACTCCTTTTGTAACAATACATTCAGTGGTAGTTGTGGAAAACAGGAGCTATTTGAAACTTAAGGTATTCTGCAGAAGAATGGCTATAAGAGCCATCTAAATTCTGTATAATTAAAAAAATTCAAAAACGGGTAATGACTACATGGTAAAAGTGTTTACTTTTGGGTGGTAGTGAGAGGTACTTTTTAAATTTCCTTCCTTCAGAAGGACTAAGAGAAGTGCAGACTCACTGGGCTCTCCCTGGGCAGTGTCTGCACCCTGGGACTTTGATGGATCTTTCCAGACCTAGCTCTTCTAGTCTTACGGCAAAAAATGTTTAAGGTGTTTGCCCTCCCTCGTGCTCTCTCTTTTTCTCCTCCATCCTCTCCCTCTCCTGTTTTCTTTGTCCACAGCCAAGGTTTTGTTTTGTTTTGTTTTTCCTCCATTCATGCAACTGAGGAAATGGCCCGCTGATGCTGGGACCTGATGTTCCCACACTAAGGCATGAGGGTGGATTCCTCACAGCCCGGAGACTCCCTCTGCCAATGCTTCCTCTCTCCAGAAACAGCAAAGCCTCTTTGCCTCCGCTGACAGTTTGCAGCAGTGCAGGACCCCCTCGCACACAGTCCTGGGCAGGAAATTTTATCCTTGTCGCTCTGGAAAGATGAGACCTAGAACCACCACTGCTGTCCCCCAGAAAGCGGTGGGCAGCTTATTGAATGTGACTTGGGACCCAGACCGGTGGCAGCCCAATTCTTGGGCGCGTTTCCCCGCTCTGCCTGTGTCAACAGCCCTCGAAACTGCTTCAGGTATCACGGGGAGTGTGCGTGGGGAGCGGCTTGCTGCACCCAATAGAACTTGATGGCATCTTTCTATGTCCTCCCGGATCGAATGCAGGGCCTTCTCGGGGTCTCTTCAGGGGGTGCCTGCATTTGGTTGCCCACAAGTCTCCCCGACAGCTTCACCCCGCTCTGTGTGGGCTGGGGGATGGGGGTGGGGAGCTGAAGGGAGAGAGAGGACACCAAAGTGGACAGAGGTGGAGATCCTGCAAGCCATCCCCAGCGCTAAGAAATGGGCTTTGCCTGTCAGAGCCTAAGGTTGCAGACTACGGATCACTTTGTTAGAAAATAAATAATATCAAGCAAAGTAGAGTAAAATAGAACCCTTCTTCTGTGGGTGCTAGGCCTCGGGTGATGTTCATTCACAGGACACTCCTGACTTCAGTTTCTCCAGCTACCTCTTGAAATCCGTGACATCGAAGGAGACGTTCTTATCTGATGAGGCGGTGTCTTGTTTATCTGTTTCTCTGAACACGAGAGAAAAAAAAAGAAGAATCTCTTGCGAATGCTGGGCTGCAGCTCTGGGCTACAGCTTCCCGGCGCGAAGCTCCCCATCCCAGATTCTCCTTCCTCTGGGTGGCTGGGCCATCTTGTGATCCTCCATGCGCCAGGGGATGGATGTTTGGACAGGTGACCAGGACCTTTTGGACCCATGAATTCCGTGGGGACCACGCAGCCCATCCCTTAGAACTACCCGAGGTGCAGCCGCTCCACCTGAACGTGCACCCGGGGCGGCTTTTCCTAGGACTTCATTGGCAGTCTAAACCGGGTTTGGGGTACAACCTCGCCCTACCGCTTTCCATTGACTAAAACAACTGCTTTTTCTTAATGTTCAGTTTTTGGCCAATGACATGGGGGAAAGGCGGTGGTGGTAAGACTTACTGCTTGTCTCCCTTTACCCTGACGGTATTTTCAGAGGCGCTAGGAGAAGCGGGAACCCGGAGGGCCACCTACGCATCTCCGGGGTCGCCCTCTCGGCCCGGGCACTCGAAGTTTGCACGTCCCTCCGGCCAAAAAAAACGGAGTCTAATCTGCAGCTGCCGCCGCACCACCACTTCCCACCCGCATCCCTAGCCCGAAGTCTCAGGCAGGGCACCGCAGCCCACACGCTCGAGCTGCACCGACCGCCCGTGGGGTCCAGCTGGAGCGAAGCAGGGGCCCTCGCGCCTGCGCTCAGGACGCCCCCGCACGCGCCGCTGCTCCGGGCCTGGCGGGCCTCCTCTTGGGCGGTCTGGGCTCAGCCCTGGCGCGGCCTTGCTGCTGCGCCTCCAAAGATCGCGCTCCAGGCTGGCCCACAGATGTGACCGCTTCTTTGCTCTTTTCTAGTCCACCCAGGGAGTCCAGGGCCGGAGGAGCCCCCAGCCACATCCCTTCTCACCCTTTCTCGGGCCTCGGCTCCTTCACTCCCGAGCAGCCATATACCTTGAATGGGTCATGCCTGCCTGCCTCCTTGGAGCTGCCTCTCGAAGCCCGGGGGTTGAACATTAACCAGCTGCGGCTATAGACTGGGGTAAAACGTTACGTATAAAAATGAATCATCTATCCGGTCCTGGGAGAGAAGACCTATAGAGAGCTCTGCACCTAGAGCAGCCCCAGCCTTGCCCCTGGCCCAAAGTACCGAATCTTCTGGAGGCCACTTATCAAGGACCGTTTTGCTGCAGGAAGCGGAGGACAAATGAGAGGCTGGAGGAAGGAGGGTGACTGAGCCAACCGTTCTCCTTGCGGAATTTGAGGTTCACGGCTTCTAACACAAGACAATTTCCTTTTCTTTCACACTTGAGAAAGTGTGAACAGCTTTTCATCTCTTACAAAAGTTAGTGAGGGAAAGCTGGAGTCTAGGAGGAGCGGCTGTCCACAGGGCCGAGAACGGTCGCGCTGCTGCCATCCCTGGCGCCCGGGGTGGGATCCCAGGAGGCAGGGCTCAGTGGGTTGGGAGTGGCAGCAAGAGCCCGGGAACCAGGGCCTGGGGACGGAGGGGAGGCGCGCGGTGGGCGGTGCAACCGGTGCCCGACCTGGCCCTGGACCTGAGACCTCGCAGAAATCCTGGCTTGAGGTCGCGCTGAAGTCCTAGGCTCCCATCTGATCCCACCCACAACTGTTCTGGACCCTGCCTCCTTCCGACTCTGACCTATTTGTTTTTTCTTTAAACATAAGTAATGGAAAGTAAAATGATACGTCTGCACTGACTTATGTGCTAGGCCCACGTGCCCAGTCAAAATATACAGAATTTACCAAAAGATAACAGAGCTGAAGGAAGAATTCAAGACAGTGCACATCCTAAGTTCCTGTGCCCTCACCTGGAAATATTACTGACTCAGGCACTGAGCAAATTCCTGAATAGGAAGATGATTCTGTTTCTGTATCTCTGTCTCTCTCCCTCTGCCTAGCCTCTGTTCCCCTCGTCCCCCGCCCCCACTGAAGAAAAATCTGAGATAAGGTGGGTGCAAGCAAAAGGGAGATGTGATGTTATTACGGCTTTCAGGAATTGCCAACCAACCTGCAGAGCAATTCCTGTACCTCTTAAGAGGATTATTTTTTTCTTATACAAAATAGTTTTATTTAAATGCGTGCCTGACTCATTATAACCTCTTAGTGTGTATATATATATATACACTTTATATATATATATATACACTTTATATATATATACACTTTATATATATATACACTTTATATATATACACTTTATATATATATACACTTTATATATATACACTTTATATATATATACACTATATATATATATGTATATACAGAACAGATGGCACACTCCGCCTCAACCTGTACCCTACCTCTGACTTGTTTATTGAAACAGAAGTTTTGCTGAGAGCATTCACTCAAATCTCTGTACTTAGGGGTGTGAGAAAGTGGCTGTGGTGGTGTGCATGTCTGCTGAGAACGCTGCATCGTTGCATTACTCTCAAGGTTACATCCTAGCTTCTTCAAAGTCCACTGCTCCTGCTTCAGTGTGTTCACAGGCTGTATAGTGATCCTGAGAATTTCTGGCAGGGGATGGAGGGTGGCAGCAGAGACATGCAGTAAACAAGGCTTTCCAGAGTCTCAGCAGGCATCAACAATGCGACAAGTGCTGTGTATGTGTATTAATTGGACATCACCAATCAGTTTGTTCTCAGAGGAAATGGCTTTCTGTTTAAGATGTGGTTACACGGTTACAGAGTGTTCATCACTTCATGTAGTGTCGCTGCTCCAACTGCAGTGCCCACAACGCTCTATGTCATTCCTATAGAGCAATACAGCTCAACTTCGTCAGCACCCAACTTGATGTTATTCCACTCTCCCAAGAAAAACAGAATTGACTCAAATGTTCCACTAAGCTAGCTCTAGAGAAACAATGAATGCATCGAAGCAAATAAATAGAAAGAAGTATGAATCACATGCTCAGTTGCTTTTCAGTGACTTAGAGACAGAGAAACGTAGGTGGAGAAGGGGCGTTTACTTTTAAGGGTTTGAGTAGTTGGGGAAAGGAGTATTCTAAAGGGTATTGCAGTGTTCACTCAAACCCTCTTCTCCTCCACCAAATTACCATGTTATCTGACACCCTCGATCTATTTGTGTCCTGGGTAACAGACAGTTTGACCAAGAGGTCACAGACTAGAGGGCTTGGGTGACTGGAAACAAGTTTGACAAGAAAGGAATCTGGGTGGGGTGCCACCATGGAGGTGGAGAGAGGATGAGGCCACAGTGGCTGGAGCAGTCTGGCAACACAAAATCTCTGCTGGACCCTGCATTTACACAAAATGCCTTGTCAGAGAATGGCGGATTAGGAATAGCTGTCAACACAGCCTCATGGATGAGAGAAATTGAAGTCTCTCTCCATTTCTTTTCTTTACCTTCCCTTTATTTTCTACCTTCTTCATTTCCTCCTTTTATTATTGCCCTTCTTCTACAACAGGTGACTCTCCCCAGAATTTTGGCTGCTCCTGGATTATGCCCTGCTTATCCTCTCTTTTGAATTAAGTTTTCAGATTGTTTGTAGTGTTCACTTTTCCAGATATGATATATTATTTTATTCCGTCAAGAGTCTACCTGTAAACCATTTGTACTTATGAATATGGAGTACTTCTATGAACAATAAAAGTTTCAGGTAGAATAAGTAAAGCATGCAATATTGTATAGCTTGCCTTTTAAGAGCACAAAAAGGACTGTGCACACTCTTTAATAAAGCCCCACTGCATGCTGGAGAGGCTGGGAGAGTGAGTAAGCAGGCTTCTTTCACCCAGGCAATATGACCGTTGGCATTATGGCCACCAAAGTGGGAAATCTCCAGTTTGCCATTCTCACCTTGAAAGCTCCTCCTCTCCTGAAACTACCATCTGTGGACTCACACACATTGTCAAATTTGTGTGTTCCAAGAAAACACTGAAACAGTTTATAAAGTTTATGTACTAAACTTTACATATCTTTTCACACAAATGCATTATTTTTTCTTATACTATATCCTCTTTTTATTGGCTCGGCAGTATTTTATTGTGATTTCTCTTCCTTGTACAATTGAGAAACACCTTCATTGTCATCCTGCAACTCATTAGATTAGAACTTGGTTGGAACATATCTTTTATTCCACAGAAGGGCTGCCCCATTTCACCCTCTTTTGGCTCCTTCTTTTCCTTTCTAACTTCTTCCAAAATCTCACTTAGAGGTTAATTCTAAATCTCATAACTCTCTCCCTTTTTACTTTTTCATTTTATTTCTGAGCAATTATTGTTCCCATACTCCCAAACTAACTTTCATCCATATTACTCCTTTGGCAATTACCATATGGGGTGTTTTATTACGAGTTAAGATTTTGCAGGTCTTTTTTTTTTTTTTTTTTTAGCTTCTTGTGGTGGCCTGGCACAATACCTTGTAACGGAGTAGATGTTCAATAAATGCCTATTGATCAAATGTTACAATTTAAATCTTTGTTCACAAAAATGAAAGTTCAAAGACATTAAAATCTATTGAATTGGCATAAATTAAATCTCAGATTAATTCTAATTAATTTCTAATCCTTTTCCCAACAAACTAGACATGTAAAATAATTCTTTAGCAGAAATTCCATCATAATGTTTTTCAACACTGCCAGCATCTTCCCTACATCAGAGCAGTTTTAGGATGGTGAATCATGATCAGGGTTCATAAGATACTGAACACATTTTAGTATTTCCTAATATATTATTAAAATAAAGAAGTTTTAAAAAAATCTGGTTTGGGGAATATGTGTGGTAAGGGGAGTATAAAAGGGTGGGAGACACATAGATGACAGAAGCCTAGAGTCATTTTACTAGTTAAGGGATTATGATGTCCAATTCTCTCTTACTTTATGCTTTTTAAAATTTCACTGCTCACAATTTGTAGTAAAATATAGTGTATCAAAATACATTATGGACAAAGTTTTTTTTAATTCTTAGAGACATGAAAACCTAAGAAATTAAAAATATTGATCCAAAAACGACAAAAAAGATTTAACCCAGGCTGGGTGTGGTGACTCATGCCTGTAATCCCAGCACTTTGGGAGGCTGAGGCGGGTGGATCACCTGATGTCAGGGGTTTGAGACCAGCCTGGCCAGCATGGCAAAACTGCATCTCTATTAAAAATACAAAAAATTAGTGGAAGACAGTGTGGCAATTCCTCAGGAATCTAGAACTAGAAATACCATTTGACCCAGCCATCCCATTACTGGGTATATACCCAAAGGATTATAAATCATGCTGCTATAAAGACACATGCATACGTATGTTTATTGTGGCACTATTCACAATAGCAAAGACTTGGAACCAACCCAAATGTCCACCAATGATAGACTGGATTAAGAAAATGTGGCACATATATACCATGGAATACAATGCAGACATAAAAAATGATGAGTTCATGTCCTTTGTAGGGACATGGATGAAGCTGGAAACCATCATTCGGAGCAAACTATCACAAGGACAAAAAACCAAACACCGCATGTTCTCACTCATAGGTGGGAATTGAACAATGAGAACACATGGACACAGGAAGGGGAACATCACACTCTGGGGACTGTTGTGGGGTGGGGGGAGGGGAGAGAGATAGCATTAGGAGATATACCTAAAGTAAATGACGAGTTAATGGGTGCAGCACACCAACATGGCACATATATACATATGTAACAAACCTGCACATTGTGCATATGTACCCTAGAACTTAAAGTATAATTATATATATATATATATATAAAATAAATAAAAATACAAAAAATTAGCCAGGAGCGGTGGTGGGCACCTGTAATCCCAGCTACTTGGGAAGCTGAGGCAGGAGAATTGCTTGAACTCGGGAGGTGGAGGTTGCAGTGAGCCAAGATATTGCCATTGCACTCCAGCCTGGGCAACAGAGAAAGATTCTGTCAAAAAAAAAAAAAAAAAAAAAAAAAGACTTAACCCAATCAGACTTTGATTAGGGTCACAGACCAAACAAGTTATAGTTATTTTTATTTCTGCTCATTTTTGTCCAGTAGGCCTCACATATTTTTGATGAATTTCTGGGTGGTAGAATATTCCTTAGAACACTGACCATATCCACTTCTACTTTCCAGCTGTTACCTAAACAACAAACTAGGCACACTTCACTGCAAACAGTGGGAAGAATGGTGTTACCTTTGATGAAACATCCATGGAACATTTGGTAACTCTTAATATATACCAAAAAAAAAAAAAAGTTTCACCTCATTGTGCTAAATAAATAATACATATATAAACAAACAAATAAAATGATAGGGATTGGAATGGTAGAGAAATTTTAATAAATTTTGATGCAGTGGGTTTTGCAATGCCTGCAGAACTTTCAAAGACCCCAGTCTCTAGTGGAAAATCACTAGTCCTGGTCGGCACTGCAGGGAGGTGTAGATGGCTGGAGATTCCAGAAACCAAGGGGGAAGATGACTGGGAACTCACAAAAAGGTAACAGATTTGACACATTATCTTTGGTTGTCTCAGTCACTATAATTTTAAAAATTATCTACACTCTCATAAAGCAATGGGTCAATATTATTTTCACAGTACTCTTTTTTTTTTTTTTTTTTTTGAGACAGAGTTTCGCTCTTATTGCCCAGGCTGGAGTGCAATGGCGTGATCTCGGCTCACCGCAACCTCCGCCTCCCAGGTTCAAGCAATTCTCATGCCTCAGCCTCCCAAATAGCTGGGATTACAGGTATGCACCACCACTCCTGGCTAATTTTGTATTTTTAGTAGAAACAGGGTTTCTCTATGTTGAGGCTGGTCTTGAACTCCTGACCTCAGGTGATCTGCCTGCCTCGGCCTCCCAAAGTGTTGGGATTACAGGCGTGAGCCACCACACCCGGGCTTTCACAGTACCCTTAACATTTTTTATCTTTATTTTATTCATAACCATTTCTAAATATAAAAATATACAGTGATGCAGAAGATAGTTTGTTGAGTACTTTCTATGAGCCAGGAACTGTGCCAGTGCCTTTTATATATTAATATTCTCTCAATCAGTTCTCACAACAATCCTGTAAAGTAGATAATATTATTTCCTTATTTGACAGGTAAGAAAACTGATTCTCAGAAGTAACTTGCCTCAGGCTGCCTGAGTAATGAGTGTCAGTCAAAACTAGAATAGGACTCAAGTTAGGCACAATATGACAGGACCAAAGAATTGCTAGTCTTCTGTATGACTTTCTGCTGATGTGATTAGAAAATATGGCTCAGAAATTAAAAGTACTTATGAGATGAGTAGTGATTGAAAAAGATAGAAATTATAGTAACTGAGCCAATCAAAAGTAAAGATGTTTTACTCTTTCACATGTGTTTCAGTGCACATTTCCTACACTAAAGCAATGGACAACTTGTCAAGGCAGTTTGACATGTGACATTTTAGACATGATAGGAAAAGCAGCCAACTTGCTGATATTAAGGAAAGGATATATACACACACACATATATATACACATACCTCCTTTATATATATACATATAAATACAAAAATATACGCATATATACATATGTATGTTTGTGTATATATACATATATATACATACACACATATCATTTGGCATAAGATCAAGTGATTTTTTCCTTGGTCTTGTACATTATGACCTGGTCACTCCTTTCTTGCTTCTCTCCACGCCCATTGACGCTTTTTGAGGCTAACTTCAGATCTCAGCTTAGGCGTCCCTACTTTGAGAAAGGCCTCCCTGACACTCTGGCATTAGGTTAGGTCAATGTGCCCCTCCTGTGTGTTTCCATAACCATATCAAAGCACCTAACACACTTTTATGAACTTAACACGTTTGAAGATTAGATATCAGTAATTTTATAGCATCTCACTGCTTGCCCTTTGAGCTATTTTTGCATGATTAGATTCAGATTTTTTTTTATGATATGCAGGATATCATAGTGCTGCCATGTTCTTACTGCGTCATATCAGGAGGCACACATAGCGATTTTTCAATGCTTGATTATGTTAATTCATTACTTAAGGTGGTGTCTGCTTCATTACTTTAATGTTTAAAAGTTATTTATTAGCTTCTCTATTAACATTATGCTTTTTCCATTGTAATTAGTATTTCATGAGCAGATTTATGGTGAGAAATTGAAACCTCCTGCCAACAACCATGTGAGTGAGCTTGGAAGCAGATTCTCCAGCTCTTCAAATAATGGCAGCCCCAGAAAACAACTTAAATGCAACCTCCTGAGAGTCTCTGAGCTAGAACTACCTAGCTAAACTGCTGTGAGATTCTTCAACCTCAAAACTGGGATGAGATAACAAATATTTATTGTTTTAAGGTGCTAAGTTTTGGGGTAAGCTGTTGCTTTGTAATAATTAATACACCACCTACATTCTATATTCCCCCATTTTTCATCACTTTTCATCTATTATGGTCTCTCTCCTCCTCTGCACTTGGGGATTTATTTATTTTTTCTTTTCTGCTGCCACTTTCATAGCACTCTGGGGAAAACAAATGTAATCAATTCACCAAATTTTACCTGAAGTCCAAGGAAGTAAATATTAAGTGCAGATTTGGAGGAGGGAAGGGATAGGACTTAGTGATGCTGTGTAAGAAAAGCATTTGCGCCAAAAGAAAGATGAGATAAACACTAGAAGGCAAAGAAAAACATTTTATGGAAAATCGAAAGCAACTGAAAAAGACACCTTTATTTCACATTTAGTAAATATAATTATGGTTTTTAAAAATATAATCTTAGAAACACTTATTTTGTCTGCCCAGCACCTCCCCCCTTTCTGGAAACAGAACTGTCCTTTTTGGGGGGAACCTGTTCTTCTCTTTATTTGTGCTATATTGTTTTAATGGATGCTGCCATTTCTAGAACTGATCTCTGTATCCACAAGAGTAGGCACGTGAGCTTGGCTGCCTTTTGTGTCCTTCCACAGGAATCTTCAAATGATAATTTTGAAAAGAGAAGCAGTCCTTTTCACGATGAAGAGATGAGTTGTCAAAAGCCCAGGTTCTCCAGGGCAGCAGATTTCAGTCTCTGGTAAGACAGACTCACAGAGAAGCACGGATGAGAGTTGGAGGGAGAGAGAGTCCTGCTCTCTCCTGTCCATTACTATGATCCTGGAGGTCCAGTTAAATGCCCTTCCTGAGATTTTGCTACTCTGGTCAGCATATTTCCTGTTTTGCCTAAGGTGGTTCAAATTGGGTTTCTGTCACTTGGAAAAGACTTCCTGATTCAATAGACTAGTGTTCCCTCCCTCCCCCATAAATAGTCTCTTCCCCCGAGAGCAAAAAAAAGTGCCTTTGAAGCCAGGATTTGGGATAGTCTTTTGGAATCCTCAGATTCTCATGTGTAAGTAGAAAAATTTCATCTTCTAGTGGCCCTCTACGAACACTGCCTGGGAATTATTGAGGGGGTGAGGAAGGAGAGTTGTGTACACACACCCACACCTGTTAAGCTTTTTTGCCAACACAATAATATTTATTGAAGATCTATTGTGTTTCAGGCACTTTCATAAACAGCTGCTCTACGTTAGTCCAAGACACTAGATTTTCACACTGTTCCTAATTGTAGATGAGATGATATCTTTAAAATAAAAGGTGTTCAATATTAGTCTTTACAAAATGTAAACGTTATGAGTAAAGATTAGGTGCACCTTTCCACACCTTCTCCAGGTTTAACCTACCACTATTTGGATGTCTCTTTTGCGTTTATAAGTTTATCCCCCAAAAATGAAATAGAATTTCAAATGTAAATGCCATTTTAATATTACTACTTGAATGACTTGTTTCTAAAGACAATTTTGAGAAAGATGATTAAAAATAAACAAAAAACTTGAAACAAACTATAACTAAATAGCGTGACTTGCCTTGAAATTCTAGCTTTATTCATTTAAGTTTGTGTCCCCACAAGAAGCAGACTCAAAACAAGTCAGCCTAAATCTATGTAAACAGATTTAGGTTAGGGAGAGTGGTGATGTTAAGGGCGTTAATTCCAGCTTTGGTTATTACTTTGAAACCTGGACAAACAGTGTTTGTCCAGTAATTTCTCATGTATTTTTTTTCCCCTCTTAGTCTTCCTGGGGGAAATGGTTACAACAGCCTAGAGCACTCCTCTGAAGAGATACCCACACTGGCAAAGGTACCAATTTTTCACTTTTGCAGTGGGTGGTCCGGCACAAAAATTCCCCAATGGCTGAGAATCTGAAATCTGCCCAGGCCTTCCATAAGCTTCAGTATTTAAATATTTTTATATGTAATTTAAGATGCGAACTATTAGAACGAACAATAAGTAATTGGCTTTTTCCAGTTTTCCCATTAGAAAACATTAAGGAATTCCCAGCATATTCTGTTGTTAAGACAACACAGTCTGTGTCAAAAATTAAATTTCTTCCCACTCACTTAAAAAAAAATGCAACATCTTATTTCCTTACTCTGCTCTTCCATTTCTATCCTCTCTGTTATATCTAAGATTTTTCTTAATTGTTAAATACACGTGCATATTTAAGATGTATCAAAATTAATAATATGTTTTTGTTTTCTAAATTGTTTAATAAAAAGTTGTTGAGCACTATTACAAGGCTCTGTGCTAGGCACAATAGAGGATAAGAAAATAATAATTATTTATTAAGATAAGTGTTTTGGCAAAGTGCAGTGGCTCACACCTGTAATTCCAGCACTTGGGGAGGCTGAGGCAGGCGGATCGCTTGAGCCCAGGAGTTCAAGACCAACCTGGGCAACATGGCAAAACCGAATCTCTACAAAAATTAGCCAGGCATGGTGGTGCATTCCTTGCTCTGGAGGCTGAGGTGAGAGGATCACCTGAGCCTGGGATGTCAAGGCTTCAGTGAACTGTGATCACGCCATTGTACTCCAGCCTGGGCGACAGAGCAAAACCCTGTCTCAAAAAAAAAAAAAAAAGTGTTTTGTACCTGATTTATATCTGATTTAATTCTGACAACAAATCTATGAAATAGGCATTGTTATTCCCGTTTTACCAATGAGGAACTTGAGGTACCAAGAGATTATTTAATTTGTCCAAGATCATTCAGTTAGGAATTGGTAAAATTGAATTTAAAGGTTTTTCTCTTAACCACACTA
The DNA here is from genome assembly GCF_028878055.3 of Symphalangus syndactylus. Classification (NCBI taxonomy): domain Eukaryota; kingdom Metazoa; phylum Chordata; class Mammalia; order Primates; family Hylobatidae; genus Symphalangus; species Symphalangus syndactylus. The sequence continues at coordinate 63,472,099 of NC_072426.2, forward strand.
TATTGTGCTCCTACCCAGCACCACCAAACCAATGTATAATACTTAGCCAACTCATTTCATGATGATTCCAACCCAGGAAGAACCACTTTTAAGTAAGGCAGATGTGTTAACTACTACACATAGAATGATAACCTATGCTCTCAGGACGCTTAAAATACACAAGAAGAGATAAATCATGTAGGCAAATAACTGAAATTTATGTTAGAATTCAGTGAATACCTTAGGAGTTGTACAAAGTATGACAGACTTTCAGAAAGGATTGAGAATACTTCTAGCTGGGAGGATCAAGGCATCATGTTTGAGATTTCTTCTGATTTTGGCTTTGAAAGATGGGCAGGGTTTTATTTTTATTTTTTTATTTTTTTTGAGACAGAGTCTCACTCTGTCTCCCAGGCTGGAGTGCAGTGGCACCATCTTGGCTCACTGCAACCTCCGCCTCCTGGGTTCATGCCATTCTCCTGCCTCAGCCTCCCGAGTATCTGGGACTACAGGCACCCACCACCATGCCCGGCTAATTTTTGTATTTTTAGTAGAGATGGAGTTTCACCGTGTTAGCCAGGATGGTCATGATCTCCTGACCTCGTGATCTGCCCACCTTGACCTCCCAAAGTCCTGGGATTACAGGGGTGAGCCACCATGCCCGGCCAGGCAGGGTTTTAATAAAAGCATCAGAAAATCATTTCAGGCAGAGTAAAAAGCATAGTAAAGACTTGATAATAGGCCTGGCACAGTGGTTCACTCCTGTAATCCTAGCACTTTGGGAGGCTGCGGTGGAAAGATCACTTGAGCCCAGGAGTTTGAGACCAGCCTGGGCAATGTGGTGAAACTCCATCTCTACAAAAAATACAAAAATTAGCTGGGTGTGTTGGCATGCCTGTAATCCCAGCTACTCTGGAGACTGAGGTGAGAGGATCACTTGAGCCTGGGAGGCAGAGATTGCAGTGAACCAAGATCACAACAGTGCACTGCAGCCTGGGCAACAGAGTGAGACCCTGTCTCAAACAAAAAAAGAAGAAAAGAAAAAAAATGAAGACTTGATGGTAGATGTGGGATGAGTTTGGTGAACCAAGAATAATCCAGTGTGAAGTAATAGTGGAAGATAAGTCTGGAATGCTAAACTGTGGCTAGAATGTGGCAGACATAGAAAACTAGGCTAAGAAGTTTAGAGTTTATTGTGTAGGCAGTGAGGAGATGGGATTTCCATTGGGGTTTCTGAGCAGTGAATAAATGGAAAGAGGCTGTGTTTTAGTGAGTTAATGGGGCAAGAATATGTGGCCAGATGAACTGCAACAAGAAGTAAACTAAAGGGTTTAAACTGGGATTATGGTAGAGAAAAAAAGAAGACAAAGCTGAGGAAGACCACCAAATAATGGATGAGAGGGTTTAGAGAAAGAACAAGTAACTTCAAGTTTTTGAATTTATGTGACTGACTGAATGAGAAGGTTATTAACAAAACTCAGAAACGCTATTTATTTGAAGAGGAGTTTCTTAAGTTGGATGAACAAGAAACGGAATCACTCATGTCAAGGCAGCTAAAAAGAAATAAAGTTTTGGAATCCCAGCATCAGGAAGCCCAGACGTTTGGTAAAGAATGAAACAATCAACATGTTCATCTAAGACTGACCTTACTGAGAGATCAAGAAATGACAATTATTATGGTTTGCAAGGCAGCCAGAATCTTGCCTCAAACTTTTCATTTATTTGTCAACTTTATCAAGAAATCTACATGATTAGATAGTCTATTATAGATTAAGGCATTGACAACAAATGTTCCCTAAATTTTATTAGAATGTCCAACTTCTTCCTTATCAGAATTAGTCAAAGTTTGATTGTATAGTTAGAGATTTAAAAATACTCTCAGTTTGGAACACTGGGGGCATTTTTAGGGTGCCAAGGGAAGATTCCTTGGGGAAGGAGGAATTGGATACTGACATGGTTTGGCTGTGTCCCCACCCAGATCTCATCTTGAATTCCAACGTATTGTGGGAGGGACCTGGTAGGAGGTAACTGAATCATGGGCACAATTCTTTCCAATGCTGTTCTCATGATAGTGAATAAGTCTCATGAGATCTGATAGTTTTAAAAAGAGGAGTTTCCCTGCACAAGCTCTTTCTCTCTTTGCCTGCTGCCATCCACGTAAGATGTGACTTGTTCCTCCTTGCCTTCTGCCTTGATTGTGAGGCCTCCCCAGCAACATGGAACTGTAAGTCCATTAAGCCTCTTTCTTTTGTAAATTACCCAGTGTTGGGTATCTCTGTATCAGCAGCGTGAAAACTGACTAATACAAATACCAAGAGACTTCAGGGCATAATCTGGAAATAGTTGATTAACAAATTCATCAATTAAGAAATATTTGTTAATGACCTACTGGAAATAAGGCACCTTGCTAAATCAAAGGGGAGAAAACAACAACATTGTCTCTATTCTTGATGACTTTATCCTACCTCATAATTTTGCCAGAGGCTAGTATTTTGTGTACAACTCTAGCAATTCAATTATAAGTTTCAGTTTTCCAAATTAGAAAATGTAGAATTTATGATCTTTAGTACTCACTTTGTAAGGTTTTTGTCAGTATAATTAATCCAGTCTTTAAAAAAATATATTAGAGTTCCTGGTGAACCTGGAGTTGCCCACTGCTTAGTATACTATATTATCATAGTGCATGGGGGAACTGGACTCCTACTTATATCTAACAAAAAAAAAGTGAATTTAGTGTGTGTGTCATTTCTATAATGGTGCAGGTAAAGATATATGTACTTATTTTATGAACTTTGTAAGTGTATGTAGGCCTGGAGACACAAGTGTTTAGCAACATTTTTGTTAATAAGTTGGATTTCAAAAATTTTATGACTTAGCATGCTTAATAATTCAAAGCTCAAGAGTGTTGTTGATATGACAGAAGTAAAATTCAAAAAAATCTGAAGAGGCTGAAATATAGAACTAAAACTACAATAAAAACTTAATGATACATAGGGGTACAGTTTAGGTTTCAAAAAATCAATTAATACCAATAGGGATGAAACATCTCAAAATTAAATTATCAGAGACTTCAGTGAATATGGTAGCCAGCCTCCACAATGGCTTCAATGATTCCAGGCTCCTATAATTCACATTCTCCTGCAATGTCATGCCCCACCCCCTCTTCAATGAATGAAGTTTCCCTATGTAGCTAATAGAATATTGTGGAAATAACGATGTGTGCCATTCAAGGATAGCACATAAAATATACAGCAACTTTTGCCTTGCTTTCTTTTTGATCACTGTCTCTGGAGGTAGCTGCCGTGTCCTGAGGACACACAGACAGCCCTAAGGAGATGTCCATGTGGTGAGGAACTGAGGCTGCCTGTCAACAGCCAGCATGAACTTAACAGCCATGTGAGGGAGTATCTTGGAAGCAGAATTTACAGCCATAGTCAAATTTTTAGATGCTGCAATTTCAGCCAATATCTTGAATCCAACCTCATGAGACACCCTGAACCATTTAGCTAAGCAGCTGTCAAATTCAGGAATGAGATAATAAATCATTATTGTTGTTTTGAGTCATCAAGTTTTGTGGTTATTTGCTACACATGAATAGATAACTAATATATTTGGAAGTGAGTTGCTGCCATTTTAACACATTTTAAAATATATAGGAGAGGCACTGGAATTAGGCAGTGGCAGAAACTGAAAAATGTTGAAGAGAGTGTTAGTGGAAACTGAAAATGTCTTCAATAAACTATTATTAATAAGCCTGACGTCTCTGAGGAGGCTTCTGCTGAGGAAAACATGATCAGAAACTGGAGGAAAAGGGGATAGTTTTAATATAGTGGCAGAAAGTTAAGCAATACAGTTACCTGCAATACTGTGGAACTGGAAATTGTATCTAATAAAATGGATGATCTAGGTAAAAAATTTCCAGTCAGAGTTTGGAAGATAAGCTAAAGGACAGATTGTCAAACCAAAAGAAGCTGAGACCTGTTGGCCTTGAAAATTGCTAGCCTCTCAAGATGGGAAACAATGCTAAAATAAAGAAATGGCTTCTGGACAAAGATTAAACTTAGACACTGCCAGATGTCAGACAACCATGGTGTAAAAATGAAGCTGAGGATGTGGTTATAAAATCCTTTGCTAAGACCTTAGAAATATCTAAGGTTGTACCTCAGAGAACCATCAAGTCACATTAGAGCTTCTGAGAAGCTTAAGAATAATCTCACCACAGGCTTTAAGTAGAGTAGAGCTTATCTCAAACAGATTTGTGGGTGTGGCTTTTGTATAATGGAATTAACCCCAGTAAGACTCACAGGAGACTCACAAAGGTTTTAAGAGTATTTAACTGTTAGAAACAAATAGTTTGGACTGAAGAGAACAAAAGAAAAGAAGCTTTTGTACCTCCAAATTCCTACAGGCAGGAACCAGACTAGGAAAAATACACAGCTGCAAACCTAGGCTACCTTTCATGGAAAAATAAGTTGGCTCCGAAGGTAAAACCAAAACTTCAAAGATCTAAGCCAAAGTCATAGAAAATTATTCCCAGGAAGCAGTAGGAATGAGTACTAGTGAAAAGCATTCAATATTTGCCTAGCCAGATTTCAAAATTGCTATGGATCAGTGACTCTTATATGCCTTTTGTTTTCCACAATTTGAACGGGAGTGTCTATAGTGGTTATCTTATTTATGTCCCATCATTGTATGTTGGGTGTGTATGTGGGTAAAGAAGTGCATACTTTTTAGCTCTTTAGTTCACAGATCTTCAGATCAAGGAATTTTACTCAAGGAGCTATACTCGAGGAACCACACTCAAAAAGCCTTCTTCACATCTGAGTCTGTTTGGGACAGCAAGATTGTAGAATTTGAGATGATGCTGTAATGGAATGAGATTTTTGATGGCCTTGAGAATATGTAAGTATTCTTTGCATGTGGGATGGAGGTTAGTCATTGAGGGATAGAGGTTAGACTCTAGTGCCAGCCTCCAAGGTGATCTCCAAATAATCCCTGCTTTCTGATACTCATGCTACTGTGTAGCCGCCTGCCATACTGAATAGAGCTGACCTGTGCACCAATAGTGTATTATGTTAATGACAATGTGTGATTTCAAAGGCTAGCACATAGATCTTGTGGCTTGGATCTCTCACTTTCTCTCTGTCTCAGATCACTTATTCTGGGAGAAGACAACTGTCATATCATGTCACAAAGATACTCATGCAGTCCTATGGAGAATTTCACTGGTAAGAAACTGAGCTAGAATAAACTTGACAGCCATGTGAGAGAGCCATCTTAGAAGCAGACCTTCAGCCTCAGACAGCTTTCAGAGGATTGTAGCCCCAGCTGAAATGTCAACCAGAATCTCATGAGAGACACTGAACCTGAATCACCCAGCCAAGCTGTTCCCAAATTCCTGAGCCACAGAAACTGTGTGAGATAATACATGTTTATTGTTGTTCTCAGCCACTACATTTCTAAATTATTTTTTATTTATTTTTAGACATAAGGTCTCACTATGTTGCCCAAGCTGGGGTGCAGTGGCTATTCACAGGCATGATTGTAGCAGACTACAGCCTTGAACTCCTGGGCTCAAGTGATCCTCCAACATCAGCCTCCCAAATAGCTGTGATTACAGACATGCACCATGACACCAGGCTAAGTTTTGGGGTAATTTGTTATGCAGCAATCTCAACATGAGGCAATGGTAAGACTGTTTAAAAATGTTATGTGTTTTTTGGCTGCATCAATTGAATAAAGGTTTCATATCATCTATTAATAATCCACTTCTAGACTTACACCAATGTAGGATATTGTTTATAGCTTGAGTCATATAGTATGACAGACATTGGTAAAGATATTGAGAGCACTAAAGTACTATCAAGATAGTGAAAACAACAAAATATAACATGAGGAGTGCTTCAGTCAACTGGTGATGTTTAACCTTGAGTAGACTAAGGAATTACATGATATCTATACATGTATTTAAAGCAGTAGTGCAGGGAAGAAATAATAGATATATTCTGCATATCCTGTGTTTCTTCAAAGGGGAGAAAAATAACAAAAGGCTAAATGTTGTAGAATGGTAGATCTCAACAAAATATATGGAAGCATTTTTTGATGCTTCAGATTCTTTAACAAAATCATGACATTGGAAAAGTTGAAACATAGGCAGGATTACCACCTAAGAAAAAGATAGTTCAGAAAAATCCTAGACTGGAATGTTGGATAAACTGTACAAAATGGCCATGAGGCTGCTTTCCCATTTAATCTAAGATACACTTAGTTTTCTGCAATAAACCAGCAAATTTAGAGGCACTCCCTTACCCAAAGCTCCAAAGTACTTAGAAGTACCATCTTAGGTGACACAGTGAACTTTCTGCAGATCCATGGAATGTTGTTTAAGTGTTTTCCCAGTTAACACCAGCATCTAGATATGAAGTAGAAAGACCAAAAGACCACTACAGAGGAAGATACCTCTCATTAGTATTTGGTCTAAAGATTTTTTTTTAGGGCTTCTCCAGGACAAATGTATTTCTTGAAGCTAAGATTCAGATTCAGCTTTTGCTTCATTTTAAAGTAAAAACACTCTGGGTTAGAATGATTTCTAAAATCTAAAGCTAACTTGCATATCACATAGTACAAAGAAGATAAGCACAAGTAATTTACTGAGAATCATTTATTTAATACTGTTTGAGGCTTATCAGGAGGGTCCATTATATGCCACACATGTGTTAAACTTTCAGTCAGTAAACCAAAATTACACAATTATTCCTCTTCTTCTTCTTCTTCTTCTTCTTCTTCTTCTTCTTCTTCTTCTTTCCTCCTCCTCTTCTTCTTCTTCTTCCTCTTCTTCTTCTTCTTCTTCTTCTTCCTCTTCTTCTTCTTCTTCTTCTTCTTCTTCTTCTTCTTCTTCTTCTTCTTCTTCTTCTTCTTCTTCCTCCTCTTCTTCTTCTTCTTCTTCTTCTTCTTCTTCTTCTTCTTCTTCTTCTTCTTCTTCTTCTTCTTCTTCTTCTTCTTCTGCATCTTCCTCTGCCTCTTCCCCTTCTTGACTTGCTCTGTCACCCAGGCTGGAGTGCAGTGGCACAATCATGGCTCACTGCAGCCTTGAACTCCTGGGCACAAGTGGTCCTCCCACCTTAGCCTCCTGAGTGGCTGGGCTACAAGCACATGCCACCACACCAGTTAATTTTTAATTTTTTGTAGAGATGAGTTCACTACGTTGCTCAGGCTTGTCTTGAACTCCTGAGCTCAAGATATCCTCCTGCCTCGACCTTCCAAAGTGCTGGGATTATAGGCATAAACCACCATTCCTGATAGGAATTTTTTTTTTTTTTTTTTTCGAGACAGTGTTTCTGTCTGTAACCCAGGCTGGGGTGCAGTGGCACAATCTCGGTTCACTGCAACCTCCACCTCCTAGATTCAAGCCAACCTCCTGCATCAGCCTATAGCTGGGACTACAGGCATCAGGCATGCACCACCATGCCCAGTTAATTTTTTTTTTGAGACAGAGTCTTGTTCTGTCACCCAGGCTGGAGTGCAGTGGCACCATCTCAGCTCACTGCAATCTCCGCCTCCTGGGTTCACGCCATTATCCTGCCTCAGCCTCCCAAGTAGCTGGGAGTACAGGTGCCCGCCACCACACCCGGCTAATTTTTTGTATTTTTAGTAGAGATTGGGTTTCACTGTGTTAGCCAGGATGATCTCAATCTCCTGACCTCATGATCTGCCCACCTCGACCTCCCAAAGTCCTGGGATTACAGGCATGAGCCACAGCATGTGGCCAATTTTTTAAATTTTTATTTATTTATTTTTTGAGACGGGGTTTTACCACGTTGCCCAGGCTGGTCTCGAACTCCTGAGCACAAGGAATTTGCCTGCCTCAGCCTCCCAAAATGCTGGGATTACAGATGTGAGCCACAGCACTCAGCCCTTGGCAGGATGTTAAATTCTTAATTCTCTATGTAATACTCACAATTTTGGGTCCCTTAAAAGACATAGTTTGTTTTTATTTTTTCTTGAATAATAAAAAGAATGAGAGAAGATGAGTTCATGCCCTAATTCTTAAAAACAACTTAGAAATTATTGTAGGGATAATATAAGAACAGCAATATATCTGCAATACTCTTTATTAGATAATTGTATTAGTCCATTCTCATCCTGCTATAAAGAACTACCTGAGACTGGGTAATTTATGAAAAAAAGAGGTTTAATTGACTAACAGTTCTACAGGCTTAACAGGAAGTATGACTAGGAGACCTCAGGAAACCTACAATCATGGCAGAAAATGAAGGGGAGGCAAGCACATCTTAACCATGGCAGAGCAGGAGGAAGAGAGTGATCAGGGAGGTGCTACACACTTTCAAAGAACCAGATCTCCTGGGAACTTCATCACAAGAATAGCAAGGCGGAAGTCCACCCCTATGATTCTATCACCTCCCACCCGGCCATTCCTTCAACATGTGGGAATTACAATTAAACATGAGATTTGGGTGGGGACACAGAACCAAAGCACATCAATAATTTTGCCTAATGTAATAATATTTCCTTAAATAGAAATGTGGAAAATAAAGCCATAGTCTTTTACCAGTTGTCTTTGAAGTTAAGAATCTTCTCAGTTTTACCACGTAGAAACTGGGTTTAACATTTATGTAGAATATATATAAACGTTATACAAACATTTTTGTGTTATCTATTGTGCACTGAAGATGAAGAGCCTGGTAATTGTAAAATATTTTGTTAATAGTTTCATTTTTCAAAGTTATTAAGACATTAATCCTATTTTCAGTAGAATAATGTGTATGAAGATGCTGACTTTAAGTCTGAAGGAAACTTTTTTTGACATTATAGAGCCCCAGTGTTCTGAGCTCTCCCCCCAAGAGCCTGGCCCATATAAAAGCCCATTCTTCCATTGCTGTCTTGAAAAAAATCTTATGTTCAGGACTTTTTCTTATCATTGCTCCTTCAGGCTAAGCCTTATTTGTCCATCAGCTTTTTTTTTGTTTTATCTTACTAATATAGATTAAGTAGAAAAAAATATAAAGCAAAATATGCATAAAAACATTCATGTATTATGTATAATTGACTTTCAAAACCTTAGTTACTATGCTAAGGTGTTTAGATTCTAGCTCAAAGTTTTTAAATTATTTGCTTTGTAACTGAAAGGGAATGTCTGTTTTTTTCACTTCTTATAAAGTACCTTCCTAGCCTATGAGCCTTTACCAGTCCCTAGGATCCACTGGGATTAACATTTATAAACTGCAAATACACAAAAAGCCAAGGGCCAAGGATTTCCAAATAGGTATAAATACGTTTTCCTTGCAATGGTAAAATGAGGTAATACAAATCATCATTAAGGAGAATGGAGAACTCTCATTTTCAATGTATACTGCAATTAAATTAAGTTTCTCTAAAAACTCAATTGGTCTGAGTTTAGAATCTAAAATGTATAAGCAAGTAGATTTCTGATAATGATAGGAGGACCCCACTTTTCATATTGGATGGCTATGTGTGACTCAATGTTAAATATTAAAATACTAAAAAATTTAATGGATTTAGTTCCCTTTTTTGAAAGGGCTAGGGCTTCTAACTTCTAAAGCCACTTTAACATTATGTTTGTAGATTTAGTTTTAAGAACATTATGGCATAAACTAAGTAAAATGTTGCCAGAATGTTTTTCAATATGAAGTATAATTTTTATCGATATGTACTTATTTTCTATAATGGGAACTAACCTCACATAATTTTAAAAGAAGATAAATTTTAAAGTGTAAAATGAATGGATTTCTGTTTTCTCAACTGTCTCCATAAATTACATGCCAATATGAAAATATCTCATTATTATAAGTATATAGAACATTTATGAGATCCAATGTTCCTTTTCTTTGTCATAGTTTAAAGTGAGTTTTCACAGTATTTCACTTAAAAGAAAATTAATCCATCTCCGCTGTGTAATCCTTAGCCCTAATATATTTCAGTCATGGTTTTCCCTTTGTAGCTCTGATATTTACACTTTAATTCACAGCACAAAAATATGTGAAATGACACTATCAGTGCAACAAACAATATGCATCTCAATATTTTGGAATATAACTTCATAGAAACCTTGATACATTATTATATTTCACAAAAGCCTATGGTTAACTCAGTCTGTTATAACACTGTGGGACTATAAAATAGTTTAGATGATATAATGAGGAAAGAAGATAGATTTAAGTGGAATACACTATTACCAGGAATTCATCAGTTACCTGCTCTCTTTCTGCCTTCCTAGGTAAAATCAAGATCAAAACCATCAATACAGTAGCACAAGTATTCAGATTGCATTTTTTTTGTTTTTGAGAAGAGTTTTAGGGAAAAGTTTGGGAAATGCAGTCTGAAGAACATCTAGCCCATAGACATACAAACAAATAGTAGTAAATAGTTGGAGCAAACGGAATTGACAATTTGTATTCTAAACGTGTCTCATATACTAGAAGACTAAAACTTTCTTTAACCTCTGAGCCCTTGTCATGGTTTCTCAGTGATTAAAAAAGGAGAAAAGCTACTCCTTTCAGTAAAGGACTTGAGGAAGCTCTTAAAAACATAGGTTTTTAAAAACATAAATGGAATTAAATTGTTAGAAAACAATTATATTTTATAAGGATCATTGAATTGTGAGCCTAGATGGATCTTTACTTACCTTTGTATCCTCAGACCCTAACAGTATCCATCATTAGGTAGGAATTCACTAAATATGTATTGAATGAGTTATTTTTAAAATAAAATAATACTGTAATTTTTGAAAATTTAGCTTCTTTTGTATTTTTACATTTGGCATTAATTCAATGATAATAACTGAAATTTTACTTTATTTTCAAAGGCCAAATCTATATCATTAAACATTAACATTTAACATGTAATCAAAACAATATAATTAGTCATACTTGTAGCAATATTATTAATTGTATTAATTCCATATTAATTTTTGCTTAAAAACATTGTCCTGGCTAAAACAAGAGTATGAAACATATCAAATAGGATGGAAATCTAAGTAAACAGTTGAGGTTGTCATAAATAGCTAGTAATAGAAATGTATATCAGAAATGTGACTAGGCCTGAACATCTGTCACTTCAGTGGTTAACTAGAATAAGTATCTTTATTCAATTGAGTCTGGAGTTTATTTGCATTTATAACCAGATACTTGGAAACTATTATTGCTGTGATTGTTGTTGAACTTTTAATGAATTACATGCTGCATCAATTTTAGTGGACCGTAATTTCTTCTCTAAAAGTACAAATGTGTGAAAATTAAAACAAAATGGAAATGCTGACAGATGTTCAGCTAAAGTATCACTACCTTGGACTTATTCCATATTGTGTTTTCAAGCCCTGTTTTTCTCCTCAGATAGCTTAAGAAAACCTTTAAACAACTCTTGAAATGACAGTACATCTTCACTGAGATCTCTCATGAATTCTGCACATTTTAATTCTCAAATTATGTTAAATGTCTAGATCCACTCTAGGATGACTAAATATATAGAGCCAAGTAATACAATTTACTATAAAGAATTGCTCCCTCTAGTGAAGTCACAATATTATTTCATTTCCTGGCACTCCTATACTGAGTAATTTAATAAATGATATAAATGATGATGACTATTATGTTGATGATAGTGGTCTGGCCTACTTTTGTGATGTTAAATTTTAATGTTTTCTGTGCTTGAAAACAGGAAAGTTAATAATGATTGATTACAGCTGCTTACTGGATATTTTAGAACATTACATTTAAAAACTCTGTGTTGAAAAAATAATTTATTTCTAAAACTCTTGAGATTATTTCTGAAACACAATTAGTACTATGTGATGTTTAGGGCTATGACAAAGTTGACATTAGCAGAGTAAAGAGGGGAATTAATGCAATTGTCCTAACAATTAAAAGTGTTCTGGGGAAAGTAAGTTTAACTGGAAATCTAATTTTAGCCATAATGCCTATCTTTGCTCTGGTTACCATACAGCTAAGAAAAATTAGATGTTATCAATCATTCCTCTCTACTAGTCAGAAATATTGTGCAACTAATCATACAGATGTAAGAAATTTGAAATTATTGGACTTGTGTTTAAATTGTTGTTACAACACCTGAATATAAATCAAAATGGTGGGGCTGCTGTAAAAGGACAAGTATTATTTAATTCTCAATTTGTTAGTGCAGATCTGGCCTTACTTCATTTTAAATCACAGGAAAGAGAAATTAAAACGGAAAAGTTATCCAGGTGATTACATTTATACAAGTGATTAACTTAAATGTGACACTAATAATAAAGAAGAACAAAACAAAATCAGTGAGGAGATTCACTTTTCCTTCCAAGTAGGATTGCATTTTCTGGGGGAATATGAATTACCTGGATAATTATTTCTGTACTCCACCACTTTGTCTGAAAAGGCAAAGAATTTTTACAATAATGATTACATTCAACATGCAGATAGCCCGGGTTACCAGTCCCATCAAGTTACTGTTTTCCTGTATCAATAATAATAGATTAATGCCACCAAATTTTATGTGGTTTTCACCTTCCAAGTGCTTAGCAAATATTAATTCATCATTGTAGCATTCCTATGAGGAGGTAAGAATTTTTAATAAAAAAAAATCTAGATTAATTTACTTGAAAGCACACGTGTAAGAGAAGCAGAGAAGCTCTAAAAAATTAAATGATTATATAAGGATATGAAAGAAGGCAATATTATCTTATGGTTCATTTTCTCTCCAAGTAATTTGAAGAGAAGCTCTTGGGAGTAACAGGCCCAAGATTTAAAAAAGATTTTGTCTACAATCTCGTCTTTCAAGTGAAGGAACAATTAGCAATATTTCCACGGAGACGTGACCAAGTCCCAGGCCAAGAACAACCCTCGCCCAGGGCACCCAGCCCAGGCCCTTCCTGGGGTTCACTGGACCCCGCCAAGAGCAGAAGCCTCGTGTCCCGCACGCTGGGCACCCGCATGAGGCTCCATGTGGCTGCCCCGCAAGTTCCTCGAGGCAGAAATCTCGGCAGGCGGAACCTAGTTCGATGCTGGTCAAGGCTTCCAGTCTCCTCCACACCTTCCCGGAGGCTTCCTCCTTTCCCTCCAAGACCAAGTGCGCCATTTATCTTGAGAAGCCTGAGGCTCCGTCCTCGTCCTTGGGACCTTTCCGCGCACATCTCTTGCTCCTGCGTCCTAGGTGGAACGGCGCTCTGACCTGGAGGAGGCATTAGCCCAAGGCTGGACGCACAGAATCCTGAGAACAGGCGGGCTGGGAGCGCTGGTGGGCCAGGGCTGCGGCGTCCAGGCCGGGTCGGGCCTCGCCTGCGCTGCGCTCCCAAGCGGGGCCCCAGAGGAAGGGGCAGAGAGGGTGATCCTCTGAGGCTCCTGAAGACCGGGAATGATGTCCATACCCGGGGAAGGCAGGCAATTGTTTTGGCCTTTTAGTATTCCACGCTTTCTCCAAAAGCCTGGTTAAAAGTCAAGGGAAGGGCCGGGTGCGATAGGTCACGCCTGTAATCCCAGCACTTTGGGAGGCCAAGGCAGGCGGATCACGAGGTCAGGAGATCGAGACCATTCTGGCTAACACGGTGAGACCCCATCTCTACTAAAAATACAAAAAATTAGCCGGGTGTGGTGGTGGGCGCCTGTAGTCCCAGCTACTGGGGAGGCTGAGGCAGGAGAATCCCTTGAACCCGGGAGGCGCAGGTTGCAGTGAGCCGAGATGGCGCCACTGCACTCCAGCCTGGGCGACAGAGAGACACTCATCAAAACAAACAAACAAAAAAGTCCAGGGAAGTGGTTGGTGGTAGGTAAAGTTCCTTGGTCTCTCTGATGAGGTGACTTCTATCCACTCTGAGTCGCCCATTTGTGTCCCAGCTTTCAGCAATTTCCCCCCAGCTCCCTGGTACTGTCCGTTGTGAAATTTGAAACGAAAAAAAAAAATCTGCCCTTGGGTGTTCCTAAAACTTTCTGATTGTTTCTCTGGATAGTGGACAGCTGCCATGATAGGCAATCCTCACACCGTATCACGGCGTGTTGAGTTTATCCCAAGATAACAGCGTCTTTGTAGCAATAACTGATCAGGAAGAACATTTTATTTATTCATTTATTTTTAATTTCATAAGTGATGAGAAACGAAGGGTTTGGATGATAGAGTTCAGAGGAAGGAGAAACGCAGGCGTGTAAAACGAGACATTTGGCATATTCAGTGTTGGAGAAAGGCGCTTCTTTTGGAAAGATGAAGTTCAGGGAAAATCATTGTTTCTCAGGTATTTCTGTTTTCCTTAGGATATTTCTAGTTTTGATCACCCTCATTTAAGGAGATAGAAAAAGCTAAGTGAGAACTGGACTTCAGTTCATCAAATCTGTCTTCATTTAGGCTTCAGTCAATCCTTTGTTCCTTGAAAAAAAAACCTCCCCCACCACATCCCACCCCACCATGATATTATAATAGTCCAGCTAAACTATGTATAAAAAAGAATATAAATAAAATATATGTATTAAGGACACTCAAACCCGGGTGAAATTATTCATACCTGCAAAAGTTGATGAGCTAATTTGGCTCTGAGCTTGCTTAGAGCAAGTAGTAAAAAATAGAAGACATTTTGGTTTTTGCAAGGCTACTTTGTAAAATCTTTGATCTGTCACTAGAGGCTGCTCTTAATTCTTGATATGTCAGGACTAATCCAGTGAGAAGTTTTTTTTCCTCATAGCCAGTGAGGAACTGGAGATTACTTTAGAAGTTGCATTTCTTTGCTGTTATTTGATGTCTTTTTCCCGCGAACCGTTCTTTTTCCCTCCCTCTCTCTCTTCCCTCCCTTCCTCCCATCCTTCCTTCCTTCCTTCCTTCCTTCCTTCCTTCCTTCCTTCCTTCTTTCTTGGGAGAGGCAGAATGGTGCTATGTCAATTCTGTTTGATTTTGGCTTGCATCCAAATAGAAAATAAAGACACTCTTAGTTTTGGCTTATACTTTTGTATTTCAGCACAGTATATAGGCTTACAGTGTTTTTGGTCGCTGTTACTAAATTTTCCTTTTTGCAATTTGAAAGAAAACTCATCTTTTATTAAGGCACAGTTTATGACCAAAATGCATTGTCTATATCACTTTTCTTATTAACTATTATAGTGAATTAAATGGTTGTTCTCTTTGCCATTCCCTTTTTAATAAAATAAGGGATATTCAGAAAGGACTTTTTAAATAGGCAAGATATAATTAGATCTCAAATAAGCAAATACAGGATGAGTACAAGGTGAAGTTTTATGAAACGTTCCAATAGTGTATGGAGCTTTATTTCTTATCAAAGGCATATTGCATTAAAAAGTATGTGGATTTCTGACAAGTGATACCCACCCCTTAAGTGTCAGATGGCAAAGTATTAATCTGCAACATGAGACTTCAAATAAACATTTAGCCTTCTACATAATATACAAGACCTGCCATGATGGTTAATACTGAGTGTCAACTTGATCGGATTGAAGAATGCAAAGTATTGATCCTGGGTGTGTCTGTGAGGGTGTTGCCAAAGCAGATTAACATTTGAGACAGTGGGCTGGGCAGACCCACTCTTAATCTGGGTGGGCACCATCTAATCAGCTCCCAGCACTTCCAGAATATAAAGCAGGCAGAAAAACGTGAAAAGGCTAGACTGGCTTAACCTCCTAGCCTTACATCTTTCTCCCATGCTGGATGCTTCCTGCCCCGGAACATCAGACTCCAGGTTCTTCAGCTTTTGGGACTCAGACTGCCTACCTTGGCCTATTGTGGGACCTTGTGATTGTGTGAGTTAATACTACTTAATAAACCCTCAAATATATATATGTGTATATATATATATCTCCTATTAGTTCTATCCCTCTAGAGAACCCTGACTAATACACCTGGCTTTTTTGACTCCCGCATCTCATTGGAACTTGCAAAGGGGATGGATTCTAACATGTATTGAACTGCCGCTATGTGCCAATTACTCTGCTAGGTGTTTTATGTACCACTATCTCATTTAGTCTTTATAACAGTTTTACGAAGCAGACACTATCACTTTTTTTAAAATGAGGAAATAGGCTGAAAAGTAACTCATGGCTGGGAGTGGTGGCTCATGCCTGTAATCCCAGCACTTTGGGAGGCCGAGGCGAGTGGATCACCTGAAGTCAGGGGTTTGAGACCAGCCTGATCAACATGGTGAAACCCCGTCTCTACTAAAAAAAAAAAAAAAAAAAATTATACAGGTGTGGTGGCAGGCGCCTGTAATCCCAGCTATTCTGGAGACTGAGGCAGGAGAATCGCTTGAACCCAGGAGGCGGAGGTTGCAGTGAGCCGAGATCACACCATTGCACTCCAGCCTGGGCAACAACAGCAAAACTCCATCTCAAAAAAAAAAAAAAAAAAAGAACTCATTCAGAATCAACAGCAACCAAGGAGTGAAGCTGAGAGCAGATCTGATTTGGGTGATGCCAAAGCTCACCTTCTTTTTAATTCTTCACACTATAAGTTTAGCAAGGACGGGCCAGGCGTGGTGGCTCAGGCCTGTAATCCCAGCATTTTGAGAGGCCAGGGCAGGCAGATCATGGGGTCAGGATATTGAGACCATCCTGGCTAACACAGTGAAACCCCATCTCTACTAAAAATACAAAACATTAGCTGGGCATGTTGGCACATGCCTGTAGTCCCAGCTACTCAGGAGGCTGAGGCAGGAGAATCGCTTGAACCCAGGAGGCAGATATTGCAGTGAGCCAAGATCGTGCCACTGCACTCCAGCACGGGCGACAGAGTGAGACTCTGTCTCAAAAAAAATAAAAGGAAGTTTAGCAAGGACAAAGTATTATTAAGGAATCATTCATACATTTGATAGTTATTGAATTTTATTTTCATTAGCTAAAGTCGATACTTCATTCAGATTACCTTGGGTTTTATCTAATATCCTTTTTCTGTTCGAGGATCCCAACCACGACACCACATTACATTTAGTTGTTTTAGGGCTCCCTGGGTTCCTCTTGGTTGAAACAGTTTCTCACACTTTCACTTTTTTTTTTAAATGATCTTGACAGTTTTGAGTAGTGGTCAGACATTTTGTAGAATGTTTCTCAATTGTGATTTGTCTGATATTTTTCTCATGATTAGTCTAGGGTTATGTGTTTGTGGAGGATGGCCACAGAAGTGAAGTGCCATCTTCATCATATCATATCAAGGGTACACGTCAATATGATTTGTCACTGTTAATATTGATCCGGAACACCTAGCTGTGATATTGTTTCTCAGGTTCTCCACTTTACTGTCATTTTGTGTAGAGATTACATGTCCCTTTTTTGTCCAGGCTGGTCTCGAACTCCTGAGCTCAGGTGATCCTCCCTCATTCGCCTCCCAAAGTGCTGGGATTATAGGCATGAACCACTGCACCTGGCCCAGATATCTTCCCCCCACCCACCCCCTTTTTTTTAACTGTATTTTTTGGGAGGAAGTCACTCTGCACAGTCTGCTTTTATTTATTTATTTATTTATTTATTTATTTATTTTTTGAGATGGAGTCTTGCTCTGTCACCCAGGCTGGAGTGCAGCGGTGCAATCTCGGCTCACTGCAAGCTCCACCTCCCAGGTTCACGCCATTCTCCTGCCTCAGCCTCCCGAGTAGCTGGGACTACAGGCGCCCGCCACCACGCCCAGCTAATTTTTTGTATTTTTAGTAGAGACGGGGTTTCACCGTGTTAGTCAGGATGGCCTTGATCTCCTGACCTTGTGATCTGCCCACCTCAGCCTCCCAAAGTGCTGGGATTACAGGCGTGAGCCACCGCGCTGGCCCACAGTCTGCTTTTAAGGAAGGGATAGCTATGCCTTACTTCCTTGAGGCAGAGGCAACAACATCACTTATTTGGACTTCTGCATAGGAGATTGTGTCTCCCATTTATTGATTTATACATTTATTTATATCGATATGGACTCATGGATATTTATTTTATACTTTGGGTTATAATTCAATACTATGTTATTTATTTTCTTGCTCCAATTGGTCCAGCTTTGGCCACTAGGAGCTTTTTCAGTTGGCGTCTGTGTCCCTCTGACATACTCCAATCACAAAGTTTTTTTATTTTGCTTTGTTTGGT